>NC_083469.1:24964579-25072079 GCF_030014155.1 Tachysurus vachellii
TTTGCCGAATACTATAAAACCAAGTACAACCTGGACCTGTCCAACGTCAACCAGCCGCTTTTAGACGTGGACCACACGTCCTCCAGGTGGGACATCAAACGAAGTCGTCTTATTGCATAAAGGAGCTCCGTTAAAGACCGTCTGCTTTTGTTTTGTTTGTTTGTTTGTTTTTTTTTAGACTGAATCTTTTAACCCCTCGGCACCTGAATCAAAAAGGCAAAGCGCTCCCTCTGAGCAGCGCAGAGAAGCGGAAGGCCAAGTGGGAGAGCTTGCAAAACAAACAGGTATCGATCTAAACCGGGTTAGTTTAATCGAGCTGGTGGGACGTTTCCTGCTTAACGCTACACGCTAATGCTGCTAATAAATAATAAAGACTTTACTTTACAGATTTTAGTTCCTGAACTGTGCGCCATTCACCCGATCCCCGCTTCTCTGTGGAGAAAAGCCGTGTGCCTTCCCAGCATCCTCTACAGGCTACACTGCCTCCTGACAGCCGAGGAACTTCGGGCTCAGACGGCCATCGATGCCGGAGTGGGGACTCAGAGCCTGCCGCCTGACTTCAGGTCAGTCTGACACACCAGTGATCTTCAGTCTGTCTCCCTTCCTTTGCTTCGCTTTGCAGATCTGATTGCGTGGAAATGTTTCCGTATAACAAAGAGTTAAAACTCATTGACGATGCATCAGTAATCTACTTCAAACAACCCGACGTCGACAAAAATGTACAATAAAGTGTGAAATAGTGATTATTTATTTATTTTTCCTAATCGCTAATCTTATTTCCATTTGTTACAAATTAGCCTCATATTTGTCTAAATTAGGCATGTTAAAATGAGCGAATTGATCGTCTAGATCGATTTGGGAAGTTCTCTGGGGGAAAAACCTGTTGTTGTTTTTTTTTATCAAGTTTTCTCATGTTTATTTAAATCTCTTTTGATTTCTGCAGGTATTCCAATCTAGACTTTGGATGGAAGAAATCTATCGACAGTAAGTCGTTCATTTCCTGTCCCAGCACCTGCACAGATGAGGAGGAGGAGGAGGAGGAGGATGATGACGATGACGGTGATGATGATGATCACTGTAATCATGCTGCAAGCTCAGCAGCCCCGGATCACACTGCCCAGGAGGACCTCAGCACCGGCATGTCCGAGCCCGGAGAGGGCAAAGTCTCGCAGGAGAACTGCAACGCACCAGATATAAAGCTAGAGACGTGTGCACACAGAGCCCAGCTATCAGAAGAACACAGGAGCATGTGTGAATGCTCCAGGAACCTCAGCAACGGCCACGACGTGTGCCTAAACTGCCAGCTAGCGAGTGACGTATCGACAAAACCCACTACCTCAGTTCCGAGCGGCGAGCCCCAGGACGGCCATGAATGTAACCCGGATGAGAAATCGGATTTCCACGACGGACGTGTGACGAAACCTACCTCAGAGCGTTGGCTCGCTTGTGGAACGCCAACCAGCACCGAAGCACCTTCAACCGCGTTGTCGTCGTCTTTAGCACCCGAGACTGTAGCTCTACCCGGGGACTGTGTGAAAGCCCTCGGGCCGAACCCGGGTCTCATCCTGCAGGCCCTGACCCTCTCCAATGCCAGCGACGGCTTTAATCTGGAGCGTCTGGAGATGCTGGGGGACTCTTTCCTCAAACACGCCATCACCACCTACCTGTTCTGCACTTACCCCGACGCTCACGAGGGACGACTCTCGTACATGAGAAGCAAGAAGGTAGCTCACATGCTGCTCACGACCATGAACGTGCTTTTGATTTTAATTAGCTCGGCACTCCAAACTCCTATTATTATTTATTTATTTATTTTTTCTGCAAGATTTCTGGATCAGGACGTAAACAGCACATAGACCACATAGTCTCGTTGTGTTCTTTACTAAAATATACAAAAAAAAAGCTCGAATACAGGCAGAAAACTTCTCAAGTTAGTTGAACCGAATTATCTTCTGAAAGTAGATTTTATTTATTTATTTTTTTAAAGATCTTTCTTAAATACATCCATAATTATATATCTTAATTTTGAACCAAATACTGGTCACTGAATATTTCTCATTTATTCTCTTGTCGTTGATTCGCTTGTACATTCTTTTTTTTCCCCCCATTAGTGCAGACTCTTAAACTCATAAACTTCATCACCAAACGTGAAATCGCCAACATCAAGTCTTTCCGCCAAGCCGCTAAACCAACACGTGACGTAACAAAGCGCTGACACGTCAAGACTCCTCTTAGAATTTGAAATAAACATCAGTATAACGACTAACGACTGTGTTCTTTATCAAATTCCTGCATGTTATTAATTAGTCTTAAATTATTCAGACTGTCTAAACTACATACCTGAGCATTTGTTTTTAGGAAATTTGTAAGTGTTGTTTTTAAATAGAAATAAGGACTGGAAAATCTTATTTATTTATTTTTTTCCCCCCAGGTCAGTAACTGTAACCTTTACCGGCTGGGGAAGAAGAAAGGTCTGCCCAGTCGGATGGTGGTGTCCATCTTCGATCCGCCTGTGAACTGGCTTCCCCCGGGCTACGTGGTGAACCAGGACAAGAGCACCACCGACAAGTGGGATTCGGATGAGGTCGGTCTCCCACGGCTCCCGCCGATTGTTTATTTTATGCTGCAAGCTTCGCTTAACTCTGCATCAACATGCATCTTCATGCGCAATTTGCCAGCTGGTTTCATGGGTCCGCTTTGGACTATTAAGAACATCTTGGCTTTATTTCGGAGCAGGACTTCCTCTGTCTGCCACCAGGGGGTGCATTCATCCTTCCTGACATGCTTCAAAGACGGAATTCGTATTTCCTCCGCGGCGTTGTAGACCGTACGGCTTTAGCGAGGCGTCTAGCGTGCAACAGAACACGCGTGTTTATTAGCAGCAGTTAAAGATGTCCGCTGCGTGTTCAGAACTGCACGAGCGGTGGATAAATTTCTACGCTAGAATACAGCGACGCCGGATAAAAAGAGGGTCGGAATTCGGAAACAAAACGCTTTGTGTTTTATTTTATTTACGCTCTGTGAAAGAATGTGATCAAGTCACAATGAAGCGTTTAGTTTTGGAGCATGTATTACATGCTGTAGTTGAGCTCTGAACATATGTTATTAATCAGCATGCCTGGGGGGAAAAAAGACAAAAAAAAAAAAAAGTTAGAAGGAAGAAAAACGCATTCATCAGAAATCAGTAGGAAAATGTCAAACATTCACCCACGCTCTGGAGTGGGCGTTTTGGAGCCGGCTTGTGTGTTTTGGGTCGCTCCGTGTGGTTTAGGCTGTTCATGTGTCGGCTAAGATTATGCTGGTTTTGCCTGAAGCTGACTCATTCTCAGCCTCAACTCTCCATATTATTACAATATTAGATGTCAGGACTGTTAACGTTTTAATGAATATTCATCAGAATCTTTCCCACATGGTCAACTTTATGGCGTACTAATGCTGTAAAGATGATATTCAGGATGCGTGTCAGCTATTGGATCGCGTTCGTGCCGATGACTCAACCAGCGGGACAGCCAGACTCACTCTGCCTGTACATTTAAAACCCCTCCTGGGTTTATTTAACGCAGTGTTTTTAACCAAAACGCTAACGCTAATCATAGAAAATCCCTCTCTGTGAATGTTGTTGTTAAGTGCTGGTTTTCAGGGCTGTTGGCCTGTTAAATGGGCTCGTTCCACTCAGCGACTTTATTTTCCCGAAATTACCCCCTTTTAATTTTTGTTTGTTTTACCGTAAATCCATTTTAGGCAAAAGAAGACATGGCAAACGGCAAGGCCACCAAGGACGATTTTGACTACGAGGACGACGTAGACGACGACGACGAGGACCTGATGTGGAAGGAACCCAAGGACGAAGTGAACGTCGAAGACGACTTGGAGTATTACCACGAACACATCAAGTTCATCGACACCATGCTGATCGGCTCCGGCGCCTTCGGGAAGAAGTTCCCCCTCGGCGTCTTCCCTTCCGAACCCAGCTGCGACTGGAAGGCGCCCAAGAAGGCCATGTTCTCTTCGGATGGCGGTCATGACGACTTTGATTACAGTTCCTGGGACGCCATGTGCTACCTGGACCCGAGCAAGGCGGCGGAAGAGGATGAGTTCGTAGTGGGTTTCTGGAACCCGGCCGAGGAGAGCTGCGGCGCTCAAACGGTCAAGCAGTGCATCTCGTATGACCTGCACACAGAGCAGTGCATTGCAGACAAAAGCATCGCCGACTGCGTCGAAGCTCTGCTCGGCTGCTACCTGACCAGCTGCGGGGAGAGGGCTGCCCAGATGTTCCTCTGCTCGCTCGGCCTCAAGGTGCTGCCTGTGGAGAAGAGGATAAAGAAGGTGACGGGTGGTGGAGATAACGGGGACGACACCGGTAGAGAAAGCGACGTAGAAGACGAGTACGGCTGGCTGCAGATCCCAGCACGCTGCATGTTCGAGCACCCGGGCGCTCAGCGCACCCTCGACCACTTGATCTCGGGTTTCGAGAACTTCGAGAAGAAAATAAACTATGTGTTCAAAAACAAGGCCTACCTCCTGCAGGCCTTCACGCACGCCTCATATCATTATAACACCATCACAGGCAAGTGTCTGCTAACGTAAAGCAATGTTAATCACAACAGGGAATCCAAGCAGATAAAAAGCTGACAAACATTTAGTATGAGATTATATACAGGAACTAAATAGTGCTTTATGTCAAATAAACTGAACCGCATTTGTCAGGTTCTAGAAATAAATCGCAAAGCAACAACAAATTTGTGTGTCTCTCCTCCATGTGAGTGCAGATTGTTACCAGCGGCTGGAGTTCCTCGGCGACGCGATTTTAGACTACCTCATAACGAAGCACCTTTACGAAGACCCGCGACAGCACTCTCCCGGCGTCTTGACCGATCTGCGCTCGGCACTCGTCAACAACACTATATTCGCTTCCCTCGCCGTCAAATACGACTACCACAAATACTTCAAAGCCATCTCGCCCGAGCTGTTCCACGTCATCGACGATTTTGTGCAATTTCAGCTGGAGAAGAACGAAATGCAGGGAATGGACTCTGAGGTCAGTAGCTTGGGGAGATTTTGTGTACATTTTCTGAAATGATTTGCCTCTTGCGCGCGCACACACACACACACACACACACACACACACACACACACACACAGGCTTGAAATATTGACCGATAAAAGACTCAGCGATTCAGAACATCTAACCTGTGAAGGGGTGGGATGTATTAAGCAGCAAGCGAACAGTCGATCCTCAGAGTCGATGTGTCGGTAGACAGAAAACCGGACAAGCGTAACGATGACGTTCAGCTGGAAAACCTCGGCGTTCTCTAATGCGTCGTTCGGCTGGATAAGCGCGAGGAACCCTTTGGCTTCCAAATTCCCCAGATCTCAATCCGATCAAGCGTCTGTTGGACGTGTAAGACAGTCAAGTCCAATCTGTAGTGAACCCATCTCTTAGCATACACGACTTACCTTCATCTTATCTTTAGAGGTCTGATTATGATGAGCTGTTTTGGGCAGGACCCTATTAGGCAGGTGCTGTCAGTGTGTGTGTGTGTGTGTACAGTAAGCTTACAGTGCAGCAATCTTTTTTTTTTTTTTTTTTTTTTTTTTTTGTTTTGAAAGTGATCCATCATCGTTGATCGATTTATTAATTATCAAAATAGTTGTTCATTGAAGCCCCCTTTTTTTTGGCTTGATCACTTTTCAACTTACTGAAAGTATTTATTTATTTATTTATTTATTTTGTCCGAACAAACCGTATATACAACTCCAGAAGGTTTTCTTTTTCGTTACGCAGTACGTTGTTGTATGATAAACGTATTCCTTTGGGAGTCAGAAATGTCATGCCAGCATTGGCAGCATGAGTCATTTTTCTGTTTGTATTTGTTTTTCTTTAATTATTTCATTTTTTTTTTTTTTTGGGGGGGGGAATACAGTCGGATTGAATTTATTTTGAAATGGTTATTTTGGCACTGACTATAGCCTTGTTTCGCTGGAAAGCATTTTATGCCTCGGGGACAACATCGGATACTAATGTTGCCCTTAATTACGTAGCCGAGTAGCATCGTCTCCAGTCGACTCCGGAGCACAACAGACGAGGCTTTTGTTAAGTCCGACGTTAAACGTAAGCGAGGACAGATCATGTTTTGGCCTGTGATGTATGACCAATTCTGAACCTGAGTGCTTATTTATTGGGTGGAAGATGTAAAAACCGGACCATACCTCGTACGCCATTCCAGCTATTTCACTACATATAACGTTTTCATCTATTTGCCGGGTTCAATTAATTTAAAATGAGTCCGCCGTACGGCTGTATGCAGTTTTGCTCCTGTGAGAAAACGCTGCCACGAACGGGGGAAAAAACCTGCAATCACTTTTCTCCCTTTCAGCTGCGCCGATCCGAAGAAGACGAAGAGAAAGAGGAGGATATTGAGGTCCCCAAAGCAATGGGGGACATCTTCGAATCACTAGCCGGGGCAATTTACATGGATAGCAAGATGTCACTCGAGACCGTTTGGCAAGTGTATTATCCAATGATGAGGCCGCTGATAGGTGAGGACGAGACGCATATAGTCGTCGAATCATGTCTGCATTTTGTATAGCTTGATTGTTCGTCAGCTCATGTGGCGAGGGCCTTAAACACAGTTATCTTTCATATGGACTGATTTGTACGTGTGATGAGATGTTATATTGAAATGTTGGGCGTTTGTTTTTTGCAGAGAAATTTTCGGCCAACGTCCCGCGCTCGCCCGTGCGAGAGCTGCTGGAGATGGAACCCGAGACTGCCAAATTCAGGTGTGACGCTTTTAATGCTCTGTCCATCCACACGCTTTAACAAGTTAGGACCCATTTTTGAAGTGTGAGAACCTCATCAGCCTGATTGTAGGTGTTACGGTTAGGAGGTTTAAGGGTGTAGGTTGGTTTAGGATAATAGGGTAGAGGTATAAGATTAAGCTTAGGGCTTATGTTGTGTGTAGATTGTTAAGGTTAGTGTAAGGGGGGAATCTGTTAAGGTACATTGTGTGCTATATGTTGTACGATGCAAGTTTAGCATATCTGTTGCATATAGTGTATATGTGTGTAGGTAGTTTGGGCATAAGGGGGTAGGTTGTTAGGCTTAAGTCGACTACTGAGACATACTGTACTTCTTTACTCACGCTGTCTTTTTTTTTTTTTTTTTTTTTTTTTTCCTCTCGCAGTCCGGCTGAAAGGACGTATGATGGGAAGGTTCGCGTGACTGTGGAGGTGGTGGGAAAAGGAAAGTTTAAAGGAGTTGGTCGGAGCTATCGCATCGCTAAATCTGCAGCGGCACGGCGCGCCCTGCGCAGCCTCAAAGCTAATCAACCTCAGGTCCAGACCAGCTGAGCTACCACACACACACACACACACACACACGACGGCGGCCCTCTGCGACACGCCGAAGCCTCTTCCTGGGCCGTCTTCTTCGCGTATCCTCAACTAAGAGAAATTACCATCAACATATGCAGAGGCTTCAAACTGAATTCATGGGTTTCATTATTCTTTAATTTTTTTATTTTACTTTTTTTTTTGTCTTGTTTGCGCAAACACAATCTTTACCTTTTTATTTCCTCCACTCTGTTTGATCACAAGACTGCTTTATTCTGCAAGTGTTAATGGTCAGGTGTCTGCTCTTTGTCCTTTTTTTTTTTTTTTTTTGTATTGTTATTATTCTAAAGCAAATCTCCTGTTTTGTCTGTAGTGCGTAAATCAGCTCGTGCTTCAGAGTCGTGTTCGACTGTATAGAGTTCAAACGCAAATGAACCAGAGAATGAGAGGAGGAAAAAAAAAAAGTCAAACACTAAACTCCTCAGTCTGTGCACTAGTGCCAGTTTTTGAAACGTTTTTAAAACGCTTCGATTGAGAGAGAGAGAGAGAGAGAACGAACACGGAGCGAGTGTAGCGTTTTCCTCGGTTTCGAGACGCTGTCCTTTAATCTTCATTGCACTTATCACGTTCTGTTTCGCTCAGTCACAAACATTTCCTCGGTTCAGCACCGGATTCGTCGAGCGTTGTTTTAGTACGAAAGCCCCTCCTTTAACATTCCCACTTACTGTAATTCAGCAGCGTTTAAAGGAGCGAGCACGTTAATGCCGAGAACGGCGTCTGAACCGCATGCGCGCAGCGCTAAGTAGTTTCCCTTCACTTCCAGCCACTGTTAGCAAGCATTACCGTGTCTGAGCTTTTCCTTTACAAGCATGTTTTCATAGCTGCGTAGACCAACATTTATAGAGCCGCCGATATAAAGCATTATATACAGAGAACGTTATTAAGCGTTTATTACTGTCTTGGGTTTCAGGAACCTCTTTTTTGATACCAGGAACGATTACTTTGGTTAAAACCGGACGATCGTCGTGAGGATCAGACGTCACTCCGCCGAGCGCTTTTAATTTTTAATATTAGAACAACGATGACATATCACTCGGGAAATATGCTGCAGATTTTGTAAAGGAAAAAAAAAACAAAACAAACGAGATCGGACACTTCTGTAAGACGGCGAGCACCTCGACGTCGTAATCATATTCGTTCACCTCACCAAAGTCAGCAGCGATGCGATGCTGCGTCAGCGAACTCGATCCTCCGTGATTTCACTCGCCTCGTGAAATGGAAACCAGCCTTTAGTTATGCTTGTCGTCTCACATGTCCGTCTTCATATTAATAGGCATTTTTACTCGAATACCTCAGTTAATTGCATGCTTTTTTTTTTTTTTTGGTGCTATGTTTTATTGTTGTTGTTGTTGTTATTATTATTATTATCAAGCTTGAATTTCTCATCTTTTTTGCACTGTAACTATAATACCTCTTTATTTGACCTAAATCGTGGGTTTGCTCATCCTGTTTTTTTTGGCATCAGTCAAGTTGTAGAGGTCAGCTTCATCATTTCCAATACATTTTTTTTTCTTCTTCTATTTTTTTTCTTACGAATTTGGGCAAAAGATCTCGACGTTTTCTGCCCATAAATTAGCCTTCGGCATTTTTTTTTTTTTCTTTCTTTCCCCTTCTCCGTAATTTGACAGAAAAGCTGCGAGATTTGCTCTGCACATACGTTTCCGCTCAGCGCCTCTGTGTGGAAGCTTTTAATCGAACCAGTGGAAAGGGTTGCTTAACACTTGTGGACATCAACAGATTGCACTCTAATCTGCTTCCTTAACACGTTTCCTTAACAACTTCCTTAAGTCGCGTTTCCTTCCTTTCCCCATCTTTAAGTCTTACAACCAGGCCGACTTTCGTTTTGCGCTTTTTCGCTTGTTTACTTTTGCTTAATGGTGGCGAGACAGATTTGGGGGGGTGGGGGATAAGTGTTGATCATTCAAACCCCAGAAATCGAGCTGTAGGCTATAATTAGTCATTGCGGTGGTTTATTACTATTATTATTTTTCATGTCGCATGAAGACGTGTCTTAACTACACGACCGAGTGAAGAGGATCGCCGTGAGTCCTGTCGGGCAACTGCCGTTCTGCGCTCTGCTGTTTTTTTGGTTTTTTTTTATCCCCCCTTTCTCCATTTGCGTTTAGAAGCACGGCTGGAATTATTCCTGAAGTGAAATGTGGCAGGTGACGGCGCTACCTCACGAACGCCCTGCGTGATGAGTCAACAGGATGTGTAGATAAGAGCTGTATGGTCATATCTGCTCCTGTAATCTCCTGTGCACCTTAGAACGGGACGCTTGTACACACACACACACACACACACACTACAGTTAGACTCCATTCCCATCCCGATGACCCCCCACACCTCCCCACCCCCCGGAATATCAGCGATGCCTTTTTAGTCTTTAGAGATTAACGATTTACCGTCTACACCATACAACAATATCTACGGCGAACAGGCGCCCCGACACACACTGGCCTCAACCTAACTAACGCTCCTCCGAGTGCAATCTTTTGTTTGAGCAAGAGTTCAGCGGCCCTGAACGCCATAGCCTCAGTTTCATCCTCATTTGATCCAAGATGGACCTGTTGGCTCTGTAGGAAGAAGGGGCTTTTTAAAGGAGTAGGTTGGTTTAAAAATTTATTAATTAAGAATGCGCGATTTTTGTCACAAAAGTATCTCAGCGGCCGAGACGTGTTTGGTGTCTGTAATGAATAAGGAATTGAAGTCTACATACCAAATGCTCAGAATGCTTTGTTCAGATTGGTCCGAAAGCGCTGATTCGTCACCCTTTACGGCATTTTACTAATTAAACACCTAAATTACCTTGAGGTTATTTTGTAGTTATTGAAAACTTTTTTTTTTTTTTTGAGTCTCCAGTGTCAATGGTAAAGCTTCATGACCTCTCCGCTTCTTCATGAAAGAGGACTAAATGTTTATAGCAGCTGTAACGTAAGCGACGACATTCCACGTCATGAAATATAACTTTAAACTGGGGGGAAAAAAGGAATAATTCATTCAGGAATAAAATAAAGAAAAACAAATGCAGCGGGACTCGCCGTTATTGGAAAACGATCGGTTTCTCGGTGTCAGGTCGCGCACGACTTTACGACGATCAGCTACACGCTGAGGTTTTAGTCGTAGTCGGAATCTCTGAATCCCGTCAGCCAATAGGATGAAGCGGGTGTGGTTTGAGGGAGAGATTTTGCTACATAATCGCTATATATACGTGACTCCTAACTCCGACACATACATCACGCACCGTCTTGGGAACACTGCACACCTACGTTTAGAGTGGAAATGATCATCTTTCTTTCTTTCTTTTTGCCAAACTGTTCCTTTTTAACTTCATTATATAACATTTTATTGTCACCAGAGTGTTTTCCAGCAGCTTAATGGCGCACAGTCCTCCTCCTCCTCCTCCTTCATCTTCATGCGTCTTCATTTCAGTATCAGACGTTAGCGGAGCTCTTCTGTACACAATGTGAAATGGTTCATACGGTGCCACACCCACTTTGATGACATCATCACAGCTAAAAGTTTGAGCACAAGACCTAGATCTGCTCCCACTGCTTATAGAATGATGTAAGTGTTGTGTTAAATAAACTTGTGTTTTTTCTTTCTTTCTTTTCCCCTCTCGTTGTCAGAAGGGGTTTCGACGTCAGGTTAGTCCTCCAGCGTACCGCAGACTGCGTTCGGTTTCTCTTCCTGGCTCAAAGGATTTGTTTTATTTGTTTTTGTTTTTTCTTTCGTTTCTTTTCTACATGTAGCACAAATGAGCATTGCACTCGGGCGCCATACTTTACCTCATGTCAGAAAGAGAAAAAAAAATGTGTATATGATACCATTTTACGTAGAAAATAATTGTGGTTTTGGCCTTTGCTGCTGTTCCACTGCTGGTATTTTGCAGTTCTATTTAAAATAATAAGAAGTGATGAGAGAGAAAGATAGAACATACAACGTGCCTGAAGGATATCATCAGAGAATTACACTGTAGAAAATAAAATATTCGATCTCTCCAATCTTGGGGCTAAATGTACGTCCTTACGTGTACCTTCATGTCCTGCCTTAATGTCATTTTGTCAATATCGAATGGTTCCACTGACGGGCATGTCATGCATTAAGTTTAGGCCCTTTCTGTAAGTTAGATTATATTTAACATATTGTAGCTCCAGATCTTGTAGTGCATGTCAGTGAAGAGCTCCCGTTTTTTTTTTTTTTTTTTCCCCCTTTTATTTTTTGGGTTATTTAATTAACTCTTATGTACTTTTTCAGCCCCTAAATCAATAAAAAAGGGCTCGAACAAGCAGCTGTCTACATTTCAGTGTTTTAACATTTTGCTATTCGATTCCCCTTGAATTTTTTTTTTTTTTTCCCAAATTATAAAAAAAATGTATATCAAATGCACTCATATCAGCATCGAGTTGGCTCCGGGCTGTCACTTATTTTTTATTTTTTTTTTCTCACCCCCCTCCTTTTTGATGGGGATTATTGAGAATCTGACGCTCAAAACAAACAGCGTTGTTTTTTTTTTTTTTTTTTTTTCCCATCCAGAGATGTTTCCGGGCCATCGCGAGCTGCAGCGATGTTTTAAGGGACGTTAACGAATTCTTATTCATACTGTAAAAGTGCTGCAGTGGTTTACGATCTGCACCTTATGGATCACAAACACCTTTAGTACTCTTTATTTTCCCTTTTTTTTTTTTTTTTTTTTTTTTTTTTTTTTAAATCAATTGTAGTTAAATGTATCTACAATAAAGTTATGGTATGGTCGTCCATTTCTCGCCTCCGTTTCTGTTTATTATTCTGTTCTCATGTCCTTATTTATTTATTTAAACTAAAAATGTCTAGAATTCTTGTCACCTTTAGTAAAATACATAATTGTCATGTCTGTTGGTTAGCTTCAAGTCGCTGATGGTGATTTAAGGGGGAAAAAAAGCAACCCTTTATGTTTCCAGTTCTATTTGATGAGAGCAAGGAACTTTCTCCTGAATTCATTCCTCCTGTCTCGTGATGTTCTCCTCTTCAGACTGGGACAAAACAAGATTAAGGTTTTTATGTAATCCATTGGTGTGTAATCCTCACAGCTCCAGAGGTTTAATCCATGCTCTGCAGATGTTTGTATTGTATGGGTTTCCACAGGGTTCTCCGGTTTCTTCCAACAAACGTGTGTGTAGATCCATTAGCTCCTACTGAATTGCTTCTAGTTGTGAGTGAGCTGCGGTGGACCGGCGTCCCGTCCGAGGTGTGTTCTTGAGATGCTCCTCATCCCTGATGATCCTGATGGTAATGAACCGGTAAGTCAAGTTTCTTAGGACTTCAGAACAACATCAGATCAGAGATTTTTTTTTAAAATCCTTCTTACCTATAAACTTCTGTGAATATAGATTGCAGTTCCAGTCATATTTCCAGTAGCATCGTCGTCCTGGTCGTTGCCTCTGTATGCTAACCATCCTCCTTGATGTGATCATATTTTATACATTAGATGTTTTTATTAAATGAAATGCGGTCATATGTCATGAGCTGAGATCTGAAGTTCTTCAGTTTGATATCAGATTTATTATACAAAATACCGTAATAACTAGCGTCATGGCAGCTCAAGGTCAAGGGTCAGGTTTTAAGGGAGCAGTTGGGTGGGCGTGTGAGCGTACGCTGATGACCTCAGTGTTTTTCTAACCGAGGCAGAACGCTAGCCATGCGCTTTACGAGCGCTCCGAGCATCACGGTTTAAACGCGCTCAGCAACCGCGAGCGACGTTTTAATCACGTTTCCTCACAGCTCTGTGTTGCGGTGCATTCGAGCTCTGTTTGTGTGTGTACTTTTACGCTCTCTGAAGACCGTTTTATAGTTTTGCTTGTATCCAATTTGGTGCTCAGGCTCTCTGTGTGGCTCGGACGGCTTTTTGCCAAGAGCTGGAAAGCGAGAGCGTCGTACACGGGCTCGTGAGGTGAGAAATGACCTCATGTCAGCTGTGCAAGCACTCTGGCGCTAATGCAGGAGCTGGGGGAAATAAAAAAGATACTGATTGATGCAACCCTAAAAGCGGTCATTATGTAAAATTTACAATTTGAAGAAGAGAAGCAAGTTTTTGGGATTTACTTTCTGTATGGTGGAGTTTTGTCATCTGTCATTTCCCCGTGACTGATCAGGAGGTCATTGACGGGTGTGTGCGCGGGTTAACGTGTGGCACTGCCGTGATTTGCGAGAGAAGGGTGGAGTGCTGATAGATATGTTGAAGATGTGTTTTATAGCAGAATAAGGGAGGGAGAGCTAGAGCTGTACATTCGACAGAGCAAAAGAAAGTAGTAAAGTTCTTTACAAATCATCCTTTTGAAATAATAAGACTATGGATTGGGTGTTGATGGAAGAAATAAGCTCATCTGAGACGAGTCCATTCAGAGCTTGGATTATCTTTGGATAGGGTGAAGAAGGACCATGTGTGTGTTTTTATATATTAAAATATATATGTATATGTGTGTATATAATGCAAACGGAGGCATGCAAACTGCCCTGAGCTTGAGTGTGGGAATGGGAATGGCAACGGTGACTTATTACCTGTGTTGACACTGTGCAGACTTGCGCTGTGTCATTTGAGCCATTTATCCTTTGCGCTGTAAAAACAAAGAGATGACAAATAAATATGCCGCGGAGGCTCATTGTTTTCCACCAGCACCGGCTTGCCAAAACTTTTTTTTTTTCCCCCCCTCTGACCTCTAGTGCTGAATAAACCACATCTCAATCAGCGCTTGCACAAATCACCCCGTTGACCTGCTCGGCATCTTGTTTTATACGCGAGTTAGGCGACAGTCAGAATTATGCCTAACAGGCATTTTGTTTCTCCGCCGTTGTTCTCCTCCTCATTTGTTTCTCTCCCCCCTTTTCCCCTCACAGGAGGATTACAGTGTGTTGCAGGCAGCCCATTACAATGGCCAGAACAGGAATGGGTTATTAATGCTCAGCCTTACTGATGGGCCTTCAAGCTGCGCAGAGTGGGTCTGGGCTTCCTCATGCGTAATTGGATCCAGCTCTATGCACCCTGTGTTAAGGGCAGGCCGGGGAATAACCCCTGCACGTAGGGGAAGATAGCGATCTCACACACACACACACACTTCCATTCCATGTACACATCTGAATCAGCAATCGGTCCCACTGTCAGTCTATCAGTCTTTTTTTTTATTTATTTTTTATTTATTATCTTCTTCTTCTTCAAGGTTGTGGTTCTTGCTTTAGGGTAGATGCACTGACGGCAAAACTCTTTCTCCAGGGACGATGTGGCTTCTGTGGTCGTCGTTCAAGCTTTCCTCGATTAGTTTAATACCCACAACACTGAAAATTCTCATTTATCTGCCTGTCAGATGAGTCACTTCTTGTTGGGTTTAAATTTCCTCTTTAAGCTCCATTGCTATGAATATCTAAAAATGCTGTTATGTCTGCTTGATGCTAGTTGTCTGGAAATACCATCACAACTTTTTTTTTATTGTTGGGTCATCCCTAGCACAGTTTAAAAAAAAATTACTGTAAGTATAAGTAAAATAAATAAATGTGAACTATTTTCAAAGAACTAAAAAAACTATTTGTTTATTTCATCGTTTATTGAATTGTTCAATCGAATCGACTCGTTTAGTGTCATACTTGTGTTTGTGACATGAAATAATGAAACTTGTTAGCAGTATCCGTTGAAGAGGGGAAAAAAATAAACTTGTCTAAATATGAAATTTCAGATGGGGAGAAGCAGAGCATCTGAGAAACATCTCTCAGGAAAAAGAATAGTCCAAGCTGCCCACTCGCTTCCTCGGCTATTGGCCGGTCGAGAAGTTAACAGGGTGTGAGGATGCTGAGGTGTTTTCAGCTTCCAGATTTATAGGAGCAGTGGCTTTAGGAGGATTACATAAAATTTATGAACAGTTGTCTCTAAATGTAAAGCAGGAATATATATATATATATATATATATATATATATATATATATATATATATATATATATATATATATATATATACATATATATATATATACATATGTATATGTATATATGTATATATATCTATATATCTATATATATATATATATATATATATATATATATATGTATATGTATAGAGGCCTTTTTTGGAGCATACCCTGGGAACGCTGGGCGTGAGGTGAAGACACACCCTGGACGGAAAAAATTCTTGAAATGAGGAGCAAAAAAAAAAAAAAGTCAGGGATGACGAACGATAGCATTTCTCAAGGAACAAATTTCTTTCTTTCTTTCTTTCTTAAACCTACTTACACTGCTTATTTAAATATAATTAAAAGCGCTTGCTTCAAATTTATTTAAACTTAATCATACACTTAAGCAAATTTCCATCATTTTAAGGAAATAAATAAAGTTTATAAACTTAAACCTGCTTATTTAATATCACTTAAACTTTGTTTACTTGGTTAAACCTACTTAGAAACTTTAAAATAATCTAATCTTAATTATTAGTTGCTTAAATCTGCTTAAATAAACTTATTTAAACTTACTGCTTATCACTTAAGCTTACTTAAATATACTTATTTGCTTAAATGCACTTTAAATGACTTCAAAATTCCTAGAAGTAAATAAACTTCTTAAGTGTATTTACTTAAACTTGATTGATTTCTTAATTTTAGGGAAAAAATTAAGTGAATTTAACAAATTAAAATTTACTTATATAAATAAACTTGTTGAAACTTTCAAGTACTTTTAAATGTAAAAAAAAAAAAGTTCCTTATTTTCACAAACTTGTGTATTTTACTTACATTTCTTAAATTTCTTATTTTTTTTAAATGTTAGGAAAAAAGTAGGTCAGTCTAAAATTTATGTAGTTAAACTTTCTTACATTTAAATGTACTTAACCTTATTTGCTTAAATTTATCAATTTATTCGCTTATTTTAACTGTACTTAACTAACTTAAACCTATCGATCCTGATCACTTGTTCTTGTACACACACAAAAAAATATGTAGTAGGGTTTTTTTTCTTTTCATTGTCCTAAAGCTTAAAGTTAGATTCAACAATTATGTAAAAGTTATCTGATTTTTTTTTTTTAAAAATCACTCTAAACAAATGTAGGCAGTGTTTCTTTCAAAAACATGTTTGTAATCAAAAACCTGGCTGCTGATCTGCACTGTGGAAGACTGGGAGCTCTTTGGATTGTCTGGTGAATGCAGTTGCTATCATCTCGTTCACTCGTTTGCCAGACGCTTTTATCCACTTTTAAAATCTATTAATAATCCAATCTTAGAGTGTTTCAGGATTAAGACCAGATTTGAACTCTCGTCCTTCCTCGACATTCTCTAACGCGCAAGTGTAACGGCTGAGCTACTCAGTAAGAGAATGCAGATTATGCGTTCATTAGTAAAACGTTGTACCGAGGCGTTTTAATAGCATCCGGGCAAATACACATCCTCTCATTTGAACGTGTGGAGTCGGAGCTGCTTTAAGCCTTGGGCTTGCTTTGCTTGGGCATGAATGTGAAAGGTCAGCTTTATTGGTGTTTAATTCTCTCGGGAGAAAGTGTTAATGGAGCGCTGAGAATAAACACACACTTAATCCTACTATCTTTTCACTTGTACAATTAGGAAGTCTGTTGTTCACTGCCTAATGCGCTATTGCCTTCTTTAGCACTCCATTTAGGAGCAATTGGCTTATGCTAATAGATTCATCTCATTATGCATGGAGGGATTTTAGAGGGTGAGAGCAAGAACATCCCCCGAGCTCCGTTTGTCTAGTGTTCCAGCCTGGGTGGTTGGTTATTTATTTATTTTTTTTGGTCTGACATTCGACATGTTAATTTTGTGTTTTACGTAGCGTGGTGTTTGTTACGTTTTCGTCACGCATCGCCGAGGACCGTTCAAGGATTTCTCGATTAAATGAAATGTGCGGTGCATTTTACAAAAGCATTACTCCGGTAATGAACGTGGATGTAGATGTAATCCTTTATTTTGTGATTATTAAAGGATGCAGAAATGGAATATGAATGTTTTCACGCAGCAAAACCCTAAAGAATCCACCCCTCGGTGTGTGTAGTTATTAGTAATGAGAATGAAGCGGGAGGTCTTATCTGGTGGTAATTACCAGCGTTCGCGTCTTCCAATGAGCTCTCGAGTGCGTTTGATTTGTCATCTCTGATAGTCTTGATCTCTCTCGTCTCCCGTTCCCTCACGCTCACGAAGCGCTCCGGCAAACGGAGGAATATTGAAATGAGGTTTGGGCAGGGGGCTTCGACAAAACAGCGGGTCGACTCCCGGCACAGAGATGCAGAAATAATTAAAAGAACCGTTTTGGGTCCCTGTGCTTATTTCCATTTGCACTAACATTGGTTTAGTCCTGAGTGGTGCCGCTAAATACCTCCCACTGTTTTCAGGCGGAGATAATGAGAGCGGCCTTGTCGATCGGTCATGCCTTCTTCGTTTGCTTTAAATGTGTTTTATGTTTTGCAAAACCATTTTCTTTCAACGAAAGGCTTTCTTCCTTGTTTTCGTTCGAAGCGAGTACATTGGAAAATAAAACCGTCCCTGCACTGAAGGTTCTTGAATGATGAGAAAAATTGAACAAAACACGTCAAATGTAGTCAATCAACCAGGCCGTGTTGCCTCGGTGTCTGAAAGGTTTGTCTTCTGTCGCCTTGAAGACGACGTAGCTAACAGATACGGAAAGCTTATAGCTGACTGGTAAGCCTTGTGTAGCCTGAAGAGACTTGTGGTGGCCATCTTGAATGCTTTCATTCCAAATAAAATCATAGACAGTGATGGTGGCGCAAAATGGAAATAGCTAAGAAATCTAAAACAGCATTTTATTTTGTTTTATACGGACAAATTAACTCGTTTCTACTTTTATAAACTGTACAAAAGTCACGTTCAGATATCCTAAAAATAAATAAATCAATCGCTAACTTGCCGAACACCATCTCCGTGGTCAGTAGTAATACAGAGAAGGTTCTTTATCATCTGAAGGTAATTACTCTTGTATGTTTAAGCCCCAGAGTATAAGCAGAAACATTGTGTTTGTCGAGAGGTGATGCTACGCAGCCACGGCTCGATCCTGCGGTCGTAACCTCAGCGCTTCTGTCCAGTGTTCATGTCCCTGTGAACCTCCACGGATGGACAGGTCCACCCAGACAGCTCGTAAGTGTCTTGCTGTTCTCACACCTTCATCTCATTTTACATTCCCACATACACACACTTGCAGTGTGTCCTTGAGAAATAAGTGTTTGCAGATTTCTCTAGTTCAAAAAAAAAAGAATTGGATTGAATGACGTTAATGGTTCTAAACACAGAAAATGGAACTTTTTTTTTGATAAACGGAAAGAGGTTTTTTTTGTGTGTGTGTGTGTGGGATTATAAACTGAACCTAAATGGAAATCTTTACCTTCAAACACATTAAATCTCTTTATATTGAAATATATCTGATTTCCGCTCAATTTTATAGACCACCACTCAGGTTTTGATGTTAGCATGTTCCTAAAAACAAAAGAGTAAGAACTTACTCGCCGTTTTCAAGCGACGTTCGATGCAATTTAATTTGAAATCCAATGTAGAAGAAACCTAGACCGCTAACTTCAGACTTGACCTTCCAGATATTGGACGCAATAGGGCCTAGTTAATCTGCATGGCTAGTTAGCAATCTGTGAGGTAATATACAAAGGTATTAGCACGAAAGGATAAATAGCCGAATATTTTTACCTCAACATAAAAAGGCTAGTTAGCCTAGCTATCCAGATTGTCCCTAAGTTTAAAAGAAATATATATATATAAATATAAACATTGGAAAGTAGAATAAAGCTACAATAAAGTGAAATTAATAAAAAAAAAAAATCAGTTAATACAAATAAATAAATCGATAAACAAAATCTAATTCTCAGCATATAGAAAGAAAGGAACCAAAAAAAAAAAAAACACACCTAAACGAGGTATGGCTAGCTGACTAGTTAGCTAACCAGCAAATGTAAAAAGTGAAAGACAGAAAGCAGGTGATTTTATTGTTTTTGTAGTGTATTAAAGGCAGACGTCGCATCCTAAAAACGAGACATAACATGATACCAAAACGCATCATTTTAGTGGTGTTTTTATTTAAAAAAAACCAAACACACCTGAGGGAGTGACGTTGCCACTTTTTCTCTCACAGGAATGGCTTTAACGGTACAAAACATTGACGTAAGTCTATAACAAAGTCTTTATTATTTTCCATATCTGAGGGAATGAATCAGTGGTGAAATTTGTGATTTTCTTTTTTATTTCTTTTTTTAAATTTAATCGTTACAGAAATTTGCACCATGATTTGATCGAGCGCATTGAGGGATCGGTTTCATTCGTCTATGTTTGTTTGCTCATGTCCTCATGCTCCACTTGGAGATGTACTGATAGAAAAAACAGTCGCTCTGATTAGATAAAAATATATCGTAACCCAAACCCCCTATGTCCAGCTTTCCACTCTGACCACAATGGGTGATTAGATGGTTTTGTCTTCAAAAAGGCAATTATTTAGTCATCTTATTATATACTCGCTCGTGAGTAACTCAAGACGAAATGGGGAGCTTGATTGGGCCATCAGACAGCCGTTATTAAAAGAGAGGTGGAATCAAATAATTTTGCGTTTCATGTTTTAAGTCCCGGCAATTTGATTGTCTGTTTGAATTAGGGATTGATAATTTTACGTTTCGACCTCTGGTGTATCATGTTCTCTCCACGAGACTGTTCCTTGGCCTCAATGTCTATTGGAAAGAACTATAAAAAAAAAACAAAAACACACAGATGCAACTCCTTTAGCTTAAGAAAACACGCACAAAAGAAAAACAACAAAACTTTTTGCCTCCTTCATGGACCTGTGCCTATAAACAGCATGCCTCGAGCTTTGGCGCCTCTGCAAAGCATGGCACATTTGTGCGACGCTGCATTGACATGGATACGTCGAAGATAAACCTCAACATTGCTCGCGGTCCTTCCTGAGAATCCACAGCTGCCTTTGTGTGCAGCGACGCTGTGATTGGTAATACAACACAGCTGTGACCATGAAATCGGGACTTAGCGTAATGAGGCACTTTGAAGCCGAGGTTTAATACCAAAATCAGTGACAAAATACCGGGGATCTTTCACTACCCGATGATAATCTGCTATTTAAGTCGGCTTTGTGTGTTTTTTCGTTCCGTTATAAAAACACGTCTGCAGATTGCGAACCTGGGTTCGATTTGGAAAGTCTATTTTCAGTCTAGACATGGATACACATTCGCATCGCCTCTGCTGGCCGTGCGCAAAACGAACTTAATGCAACACGTGCATTATCTGGGGGGCTGGGGGAGGGTGGGAGGGAAAGAAAAACAAGCCGGTGTATAACATTACAGTACTATTAAAGAGCAGTTTTTGCTTAGTGTTCATAAAGAGCGCTAGGCTAGCATGTCTGCGTTGATTTGCCATAGCCACAATTGCATGAGAGCGTGTTCGTTTTGGTATGTAGGTTAAGGAAACATACAAGTTGACGTATATCCAAATCTGTCATTGTCGATGTGTGGTGCCATGCTGAGTGATGGAATTAGGAGAAATATGGCATGTCTGAGGTAAAGGCCTATTAAAAAATATCTGTACGCAGTTTAGTCCTTGTGGCAAATTGGAACCAATTCTTAATGCGCAAATGTGCTTATTTTTGAAAAAATTCCGTTTCCCGCTCAGCGTGGTTTTTAGACAGGCAGTATTCCTTGGCCTTCAGGTTCACTTTACTGAACATTACCTTTCCTGAAGAAACCCTATAGTTTGCCTCAGATGCTGTAATCCCTCTAACCTGGTGACTGGTTGTTTATACAATTATTTCTAAAAGGCTTCAAATCCTATTTGGAGAGTTCCTGCTTTTCGGGCAGCGTTCTGGGTTGAGGCCGCAAACAGCTGATGAGGAGAAGCAAACCAAACCCGTTCCAGACGCACCACAACAAACTCCTAATTTGAGCTATTTAATGCCTCTTTGGAGCAGAGGGCATGATTTGGGGAGAGCTAATTAAATGGTTTCAGATGTTGGGGCTTTTCAGACAGGAGTGCTGTGTACCGCTGTGGCCTCACAAGCCAATATGACAGCGCTGTTTTTTTTTTTTCTTTTCTTTTTATCATTGGTATGCATTTGGGCTTAGTCGTTTATTTTCTCAGGCATGCATCTAGTAATAAAACTATGATATATACATATTCAGAGCTGGCCAAATCCTGGTCTAATCCCACCCTTGATAATAAGTAGCATGCGTTAAGTTCAGTAAGAGTTTTGTTCAGGGTGATTGGAAGGAGCTACGACCCCTGGGCTATTGCTTTGTGTATACGAATGAGTGACCTAATTTGCACTCGGTGTGTAATACAGACCTATAAATAGAACTGTGAGTTAATTCTCCAAGCTCTGAAGTGCTCTGGGATGTGTGTGTGTGTATGTTTTTGTTCTACCTACAGAGCCGCGAAGTGGTCGTCCCGGAAGGCAAGACCCAGAGGCCGAGTGCGAGTTGTAATGAGGCGTCGCTGGACTAGTTAAAGCACTCAGCTGACACAGAATCACAGTATGGTCCAAAACTCTGAGAGCACTTCCAGGAACTGTTTATTCAATTTATTCCACCAGCTATTAAATAGTAATGCAACACATTAGTCAGTTGAGCCATATTAGTCCTTAATCCTTTTTTTCCCCCTCCATTGTCTTAGTAGAAGCCGTTGTGTGAATCAGAATGTTATTTACATACACTGATTAAGGTTATTACCATGGCAACCACTGGTTGGAACACCTATTTGTGACACCAGCGACTGGTTGGTGACTTATACAGCTATGTGAGTTTTGTGTACTTGTTTTTCATTCATTCATTCATTTTCTACCGCTTATCCGAACTACCTCGGGTCACGGGGAGCCTGTGCCTATCTCAGGCGTCATCGGGCATCAAGGCAGGATACACCCTGGACGGAGTGCCAACCCATCACAGGGCACACACACACTCTCATTCACTCACGCAATCACACACTAGGGACAATTTTCCAGAGATGCCAATCAACCTACCATGCATGTCTTTGGACCAGGGGAGGAAACCGGAGTACCCAGAGGAAACCCCCGAGGCACCGAACCCCCAACCCTGGAGGTGTGAGGCAAACGTGTAAGCCACCGTGCCCCCCTGTACTTGTTTTTAAGTAATAAAATGTGTATGATTGTTGATTTGGAAAAGGTTTCTCTGAAAATATTTTCTTTTTATATATTTTTTTTAATTAAAGGAATCTCCAGTGTCAGCGTTCTTGGTCCCATGTTGTAAACTCCTGGCCTTTATGCAACATAAAATGTAACCGACGTAAAAGATCTAATCTTTGACATATTCTTCAGGGACACGTCACATCATATCATCATGGATTATTTTGCTAAATTAACATGTGATTGTCGTATGCGAACTAAACCGCTTTAACGCTTATAACGGGTTTATTTAGCTACTCGTATCTATAGGGACTGTTAAAAATCACTTAAAGCCGATTGGCTGACCCGTGCCTAAGGTTGAACCTTTCACACCTGGTGCAGCCGATCCCAGAGGCTGTGACTCTGAGAAAGAGCAGAGCCCCTTACTGGTGTATGTTCATACCCTGTTTATTTTCACCCTCACACACAGGAATTTTAATTTATTTCTTTATTCTTTAATTTGTCTAAAAAGGTTTGACTGTTGTTAAAGAATCCCTCCTCCTCTTTCTTCACCTTACAGCCGCGTCAAACCTCGGGATGGTTGTGATGCCTGATGGAAACAATATATAAATATATATCCGTTTGAATCCAAATATGTACTTGATAAGACGAATCGTGTGTTTTATTGATTTGGGGCAGGGGGGGTGTTCTTGCTAGTAGTGAGTGTGTGTTCATGCATATTCATAGGTGAGCTGATCAGATTGCTTGTGTAATATTTTATGTGCTCTTATCACAAAATCCTATCACAATACAGCACAAGTTCCTGGCACTAAATCCTAAAGAATGTGCTGCTGGCTCTTTTCAGGTCAATAACAGCTACAGGATGAAATGTGGATTAGGATTGTTAGATGATAAATGTCGCTTTATTAACGCATTACAGTTTGACAATTTTCAGGAGATATGCTTTTAGGTGCATGCCTTTGTTTAAGCCGTGCTATAAGAGGGAGTCGGTTGAACGCACATGGCCAGTGTCAGGCGTAATTAGCCCTGACAGGAGCATTTAGTGGTTGTAATTCAAATCTAATTCAGAACATCTTAACCTTCAGTCTGTCAAAGGGTTGAAATGTGCTGGAAACGGCTATGGTCCCAATCACGGCTTTGTGTGGCAGCATGCTGATGTGTCAACATGCGCGGTTAGAAAAACAGCTCTGCTCGACCATAGAAAACTCGTTTACAGTAACACAGCCTGAGAGAAGAAAGCGTCGGCGAGCCAGTCATGGCCAGGGTTAGAGGCACAGGGCTTGTAATTGGCTGATGCTGTTTAAAGTCACAGAAGAGAAAGGTAAATAGAGGCAATCTGCTTCAGATTTAGCCGCTGCCAGCGTGATCGGCTTTAACGCTGGATCTCCGTGTGGCAGCGACGGGTATCAGCCGGATCTGGGAACCTGGATTTAGTGGACGATACGAAGAAAAGAAATGACATGATCATCTTCTGCAAGACAGAAATCTGAATTTTGTAGTGATTTTAATTCATTTGTGTAAGATTGAGTCTATTAATTAGATGTATCTTTTTTAATCACAAATTTTTTTTTTGTTTAATGTAGAAATGAAATGTAGGTATTTTTAGTACATCACAATATCTTCACATATTAAAACTTTACTTTTTTATAGATTATAAATTAAGAAAGAAAAATAGACCTTTTAAATAAAAGGTTCAAACCTTGTTTTATTTAAAAAAAAAATTTTTTTTTTACTTTTTAATTTTTTTTTTTTACATATTTACATTTATAGTTACATAAATATATTAAAAATGAATTCAGGAAAATGTGATTACTTTCTATTTCTAGACTTTCTAGACATGTTTCTAGGTATTTATATTTTTTCCCTCACAAAATATTTAAAATAAGAATTTTTAATTTATTACAAATAAACAAATGGGGAAAATTGTGTCCATTTTCAACTTTCTTTGTTGTGCAAATTAATTAAAAAAAATAATGTAGATAATGTAATTTTTAGTAGCTAAAAATCTAAAAAAATATATTTTGCACTTCATGTTAAATTATCAATCACAGAATTATTGGCACCCTTGAGTAGAGCTGCTTTAAAAATATAGAAAAAAGAAAGGAAGTGTACATGTATTTTCCTTCCTTGCACAATGAGAAGAATGTTTAATCCTCTCCAAAGATCAAAGTTGGAGATTTGCAGTTTATCGAGTCTCTAAATCTACAGAATTTCTCTAAATTCTATTAAACATTTGACTGGAACTGGGTTTTTATAGTTAGATGAGATAAAAAAAACAGAGCTTTTTGCCAACAATCCTTGGTTGAACGTAAAAAGGAGCCTGGGAAACTTGTTGGGATGCACGACATCATGGACTCCCTGAAGATTTTCAACAAAAATCTAAAAAAATGCCTCTGCCAAGAGGTTACAACTGGGTCACGGTTGCATCTTGGACACATTCTCTTTTGTACTTTGGCCTTATCTCTGTTTGTCATTGGTTCCCCCAGAGAAGTTAATGATTGAGTTTAGAAATAATTTTCATCTTGTCTTTTCTGTTTTTGTGTCCATAATGATTGAGGAGGTGTTCCATTCTTTAAAAAAAAACAACCTCAGCCTAATCATTGGCTCATTGCACAAATCAAGCCAACTAGGTTGAAGTAATTGCTTGGCCTCAAAGGATTTGATGGTTTTCAGCTCGATCTTCAGTCACTCTTGCTTTCATTTGGACTCTATCTTGATCTTGACCCCCTTTTAAGACTTGGTCTTGACTTGATCTTGGCTTGTCCTGGTATTGGATTTGACAACAGTCTTGACTTGTTGGATCCTTCAGCAGTACAATGATCCAAGCTTCCAAATCCTTGGAGTTTGACATGGTTGAACTTTTCAGTCTTCTGGGCATTTAAAACGTTTTAGAATAAGCTGATCAAATATTATTATTATTATTATTATTATTATTATTATTATTATTATTAAGAGAAGACTTTGTTGAGTGGTCCGAGATCTCATATTGACAATGTGAGATTAAGCTAATAAAGACCAATAATAAAAAAAAATCCTTACCTCTTAAAAACATGTCATGTTGTCTCTGAATGAGCAACAGCTAATAACGTTATATCATTTTCTTTCAGGTCCAGCTCATTTTTTTTCTTCCTTTTCTTTTAAAAAAAGCTACCAGAGGATTCGGCATAATGAGCTTTACAGCGTAAACAGTGAAAGCACGGTTAAAGCCGAGAGAGAGCACGGTATGTGTACAACCATTTACCGTGGCGTATTTTCCTAACTCACAGGCTATAACACTCGGCCTAAGTGATGGATGATTGATGATGGTGAGCCGAGTGGCTTCTCAAACGCGGTAAGTGCTCTAAAAACAAATTAAACCTTTCATCATGGTAACACGTCAATTACGAGATTTGGTAATAGCCGACGTTCTATCAAATTATTTGTGTGTCCAAACAATTCCGAGAAATTAAACTATTAATCATCCAGGAGGAAAGCTGGCAGAATTAGCACGTAGCACGGGCGCCTGAACGTGCGGCCCTCGTCCACAATACACTTAGCGGCGTTTATGGCTTATTCGGTAAAATTGTTGTAATTGCTTAATTGGCGCTTTGCTGTCACTTCGGCACGGGAGTGTGGAAGTTAGTCATGACGTAGAATTATCAAAAGTAAAACCAAATGTTGCTTCTGGGTTTCTTTGGAATTTTTTCCCCAAACAGTGGAACGTTCAACAGACCGTATATCGTAAGTATTGGCACACCAACATTTAGTACAAAATGTTTTAACATTGTGTTATATTCACTTTTTTTTTTTATAAGCAGTATTTTTCTTTTCACTGTCTATGCTGTGTAATTTTTTTCTTAAAAAACCTGGGTGGAGTGCTGACTGCAGTCCTGCGGTCTCTCTCTCTCTCTCTCTCTCTCTCTCTCTCTCTCTCTCTCTCTCTCTCTTTGTACAGACGTGGAGAGCAGCAGCAGCAGCACGTTCATGTCTCTAATAATGTCTTCAGTGGCTAGCAGTGTTAAAAGGAGAATCCAGGCAGTGGTGTGTGTGTGTGTGTGTGTGTGAGAAAAGGAAGGGGGTTGTACGGCTTCACACATGGAGGTATGCCGAAGTGTCAAAAGCGGCTTTAGCGGTAGGAGAGAGAGCAGCGGTGTGCTCACACTGCTCTTTGTTATTAAGCAGGTCCAATGAAAACACAAAGGGATACTGTTTTTTGTATGAGTAATGCATTAACCTGCTCGGGAAAAAGTTCACGTTGAAAGTATGGACTCGGACAGCACAAGATTTATGGCGATGGCTGCAGAAATTATGCTTTTTTTCCCCCCATAGGCACTTTAATTATGTAATCATTTCCAGCTGTTTTTCATTTGGGCCGGGTCGTTAATTAGGGGTAAGGGGTCTGCGGTTCAAGTGCTCTGACTCTTGCGATAAGTTGAGAATTGTCCGGGGGGCTCCGAGGCCCGGGATGATTAGCCAAATCCACAGCAAAACTCATTTGTTATTCAGGCTTTAGTAAGGAGCCTCCTGCTGGGCCTGGAGAAAGAGCCGGGAGCAGCGTTTCCTCCCTGCGCTGCCCTCCTTATCTCCCCCGCTCATCAGCTACAATTGTGCTCAAATAGGACACAGCCATATCTGTGTTTGCTTTCCCTATTAGGCCCTGAATGCAGGGTAAACAGATAAGTACAGGGCCCGTGCACCTGATAATCTTAATTAATCTCTCCATCTCGGGTTATGGGATGCCTTTAGCGGAACAGCAGGAGAGCGGGAGGCCCCGGCCGATCCATCAGAGCCAGTAGGCTGCCTAATTGTGGGATTGAGATTCAAATCAAGTCCGGTCCAGTCCAAGCAAAAGCAGGTAGACGCTTAGGAAAGGGCATAATCTCTGTATCCGCCTTGAAACGTACAGGAAAAATGCACTTGACATTTGAGAAGTGGAAAAAAATAAGTTCACATAATAGCCTTACTATACAGACAGATCTTTTTTTTTTTTTAACGCAGATGAAAAATGTATTCCTGGTGCTCTGAATATTTTTTTTGTACTCAACATTTTTGCAGGATTGCAACACAAACGTGTGCATTATGTCTGTCAGCGCCGATTATGAATTTAGTACATTTATAGTCTGCTAGAGACCATGAAAACAGTTTCTGTTGCTGGCTAATTCAGTGAAAAATAGCTATACATTAAGTACACTACTTTTCGGTAAACACTTGGCTGATTTGTTTTCAGAGAAGTATTCTGAGCAAACATCACAAATTTGCTCTGAAGCGCCTCCGGGGAGGAGGACGAGAAAGGAACTCCATTCATCACTGTGTATTAGACAAATACTTTTACATAATGCTGTGTGTACATACGGATGAATTAGGGGAGGATATAAGTGCAGGCTCGGGACTAGTGTTTGAGTTAAATGATCTAAAGGATGAGAAAGTGAGAACGTTAGCGAAGGATAATTCGACATCTTGACTGACACACACACACACACACACACACACACACACACACACACACACACACACACACACACACAGTATAACAAGTATAACACCAAGAATCAGCAGAAATATAAAGGGGTTTATGGAAAGCACATGTATTAATTAGACATTATTCTCAATGCTAATTAATTGGCTGTTGAATTCTTGGTTCTGATTGGCCAGAAGGTGGTGTCTGTCTGTCTGTCTGTCTGTCTGTCTTAGATATTTAAATGTTTATATCATGTGCTTGTATAGATTGTTTCTATAGAAACGGCATTTCACAGGGGATGAATGGATGGATGGATGGATGGATAGATGGATGGATAGATGGATGGATAGATGGATGGATAGATAGATGGATAGATCGATCGATAGATAGATGGATAGATGGCTAGATGGATGGATGGCTGGAGGGATGGATAGATAGATGGATGGATGGATGGATGGATGGATAGATGAATAGATATATAAAAGAGTTTCCTGTAAAGTCAGACTTTACAAGGTTTACAAAGTTTTCTGACATGAGAAGGGCTTCAGAACATTGCAGGACTTATCATTATTTCTAGCTGCTGTACAAATGATGGATGGACTAACATCCAAAAATCTTCCTTCAGGTAAAAGCCAGGCATTGATTTATTTAAAAAAAAAAAAGAAGAAGTAGAGAAAATCCATTTACAAATTTCTCCAGTTCCACGCTGCCAACTGTCAGTAGTTAGTGGGAAGTGAAGCGGAGTGCTGGCATTTTCTCAGCCATACAGACTGTAATAATCCTGACACACACATTTCACCTCGTTACAGCCGCATATGAAAACCAACTATATTTCTCACTCTCTCATTACACTCGGCTTCACATACCGCTCTAAATCAGAGGAGTGGTAAAGGAGGCCATGTGATACACTCTGAAAAAGCCAAAGAAGGATTATTATTATTATTATTATTATTATTATTATTATTATTATTATTATCATTATTATTGATGTCCAAGCATCGACGTCCTCAACACTAATTAAACCGAATCTAAACCCAAGATTTGTTTTTCTGATTTTTTGCGATTTATTCTCCATTTAAAGCGGATTGAAATGTTAGATTTCCCGAATAACTACAAAGGAAATGATGTCAAATACAGAAAATACGCATTTGTTAAACAGATGAGGTCATGGCTGCTCCAGTACAGATCATAATTAAATTCAGAAAGGAAATAAATATCATTCTTTTAGTCTCGGTGGTTGTTCCAGCTTTCTACTTCCTTTCTAGTTTTTTTTTTTGTCTCCTCGTGCTCCTCTTTCTCTCCAAAAAAAAAAAAAAAAAACACTGAAAATGAATGTGAAAAAGGAAAAAATGTACTCCAGGAACCAGATCTTGATTTTTACAAAACCCAGGCCTCAGAGCTGAAAGTTAAGGGAAATGCCCTTGATACTTCATTTTACGAGGGTTTGCAGTCCCTCGTTGTGTAATAATATATAATACCTGCTTCAGTCATGTGTGCTGAAGCCACGGCCGTGACCCAGGCAATTACAGACAGGCATCAGAAAGTCTGCCGTCGTCCAAGTCTGTCTCAAATCCTCTGACAGTGCGTATTATTCCACTCAGGGCGGTGCGGCACCCACAGGGCTTAGGCCAAAGCCTATAACTTGCTAATTCTCGACTTTTGGAAACGATGCTGCCTTATAAATCTAATCGAGTGCAAACACTCTCAGCTTTGAAATGTGGTAGTTTACCTTGTCACACGCTGAAACCCGCCAATCAGTGCAGCTCCTTTGGCTCAAGCCAGAGGTGCTGAATTTGGACTTGGCAGCTTTTGACAATATATATATATATATATATATATATGTGTGTGTGTGTGTGTGTGTGTGTGTGTGTGTGTGTGTGTGTGTTTGCTAATTTTGCGAAAATACTAACAAGATTCTGAGTGTGTTTTTCATGGCAGCTCTGGCAACTCTAAAGTTTCCACAGAGAGATTTAATCAGTGGGATTTCGGTGAGAAACGAACCATATTCCAGTCCAATATGATGGATTGATGGACTCAGACGAGGTGACTAAGATCTCTTCATTCTTGAGCAAAAATGAAATAAAAACGCACAATAATAAGTCCATGGCGATCTGGAAAGTACGCTTATATCCAACGTTCCGCCAAACCGAAGTGTGTACCACGCTGTGCCGATCTTCCAGCATCGGTCCTTTTGCTTTTTTACATCTTTCTCCGCGCTCAACCCGAACAGGAACTTGTAATGGTTTTATGGGGTTCAGCAGCTGTTTACGGGCTGCGCCTGCCAGAGTCCATAAATTTTTATGACATGTCAGAATCTTCCAGCCATGTTCCTCACAGCAGAGGAAGAGTTATCGCCGTCCGGCAGCAGCGGGGAGGCCTGAGCTCTGTGACACCTGTTATCAATCTGCAGCGTGGCACTGCTGCTTTCACTTCGGCGGCGTGAACAAATCAAGACATTATTGCTTTTGCTGTTTTGTTTTATCGAAGCTGCCAATGGTCGTGTCACCCACGTCAGACCTCACAACGCTACAATCCAAACAACACGAAGATTTTTCTCATCGGATCAGTCCAAGGATTTAGCATGAGGAACCACAGACATCCTGGCTGCAGCTGATTTTTTTTTGTATTTTATTTTCAGACAAAAGCAGAAGAATAATGCCGTATTAAGGTCATGTTAACTGGCAGAAAGCATCCACACATCACTTGAACTACTATTTAACAATCATCTTCGTGGCATGAACAGGCTTTTACGATGAACTTTGTATGCACTTAATCACTTTTTTTTGAATGGGAGCGTCTCCTAAATCAGGCTTCTCGTCTTCCCTGGTGAATAAGAGTCTCTTTCAATTAATCGTGTTTAGTCATTTTTGATTGAGGTTTAAACATCGATGCTATTTGTGTACATTGGCAACCCTGTAACGAGCTACACGAGCCGTGAGATTTCTATCGTCTCTATTTCCGGCTATCGTCTCTTCTCTCCTGCCCCCTCTTTGGCGCTTATGGGTGTCGTCCTTTCTCACACCCCAAGCAGGAAACGTTAATCTGGTGTCAAGTAATAGCTAGCGGGTCAGAAGGTGTCAGGTGTGCGTCCAGGCTTCTTCGGTGCTTACATATAAGAACGGATAAACTGAGAAAACCGGGTTTCTGTCACGTTCTAATGAGGCTGCAGGAATTCTGGGTACGCGGTGGCTCCGTCACCACCTTCACCTCCTCCGAAAAAGCGAATCAAGTGCTCCTTTCTGTATGTCCCCGTCCCCGTCCCCTCCCATCGCTGTCCTACTGATTTGTAAGTAAATCATGCCTGTCAGTATAGTAGCAACCCTGATTAAAGTTCAGGGGTTTAATAGATCATTTTAAATAACCCCAAATTACTCAGCTCTCCCCTGTCGATCCACCTGGACCCCTGCCCTCGGTGCATGGCTGTTTTGAGGCAGCACAGCTCCGGCCGTGTCCAAGCTTGCGGTTCCTGCCTATTCCCAGAGGGTCGTGCGCTGCGGGCCTACACCAACATTCTCAGCTGTATTTAATCTGCTCTGAGACAAGCTGGCTATGAGAAAACGCGAAAAAGAAAAAAGGCGCACCAGCAGAGACATGGAAAAATCCCGGACAGTTGGTGCGCTTTGTTCACTTGGCGAATTGGAGCACGTCCCGAATTCGGGGGGCCCCGGCTCCCCTGGCGAACACGAGTCCGTTCCAATTAATCGTGTTTAACCATTCTAATCACACTTTAGCACATTAATCCTATTTTCGATCCAAAACACATCTGAAATGGGCAGCATGTGGTGTTTTCTTGTGTTTTCTTTTTTTATTGCCACTGCAAATCAGACGAAACCCAGAAACCTGGGGCCCAAGTTTAACTTGCACTCTGATTGAACTTGGACTTCATAAAACACAGAACCACACTACTACTTCTCTCTCTCTCATTTTTTTTTTTTTTTTTTTTTTTTTTTTAAAGCTGGAATTTATTGCAATATGATGATTCCACAACAGAAAAAAAAAACGAATCCCTACAGAATGTCTGAAAATTGCTTGTGATAAAAGGGCAGTTAAAAAGTGCTATTATGAGAAAGGATCAGGAGCTCGTCGAAGCTCGGCTGCGTTATTGTGCGTGACATAAATACCGACAGATACCGTAGCGTGTCAGACGCACATCCACACATGCAGACAGCTACACTCTGTAAACCCAATTCATCTGTTAATGAAGAACTCCCGAGGCAGGCTAGTATATCCAACCTTCTGTATTTTCTCAGAAAATATCCAAATCCAAAGTTTTCCATCTTTGATATTGCTTTTACGGCACGGCTCCAACATCGGAGTGATAAAAAAAGAAACCGAGTGTTGCTTGAGCGGCTTTGTGCTGGCTGGAGTGACGTGACGAGTTTACCCTCCAGGTCCTCTGGAGAGATTATACATGCAGGAGTGAGAGGTGCTTAAATTTTACAAGCTGGATTATAAATAACACCGCATTGTTAGCAAAGACCCGAGAAGCAAACGGGGATAAAATAACAGCCGTGCCATAAAGTAGCTAATGTTAAAGGGTATTCAAGTGTGAAGAAAGTGAAAGATGCAGAGTTTCCTCCAAACCTGTCTTACTGACGTCTTTATTATCGTTCGAAGAGGTGAAAATCCAATAGTTTTAAGCATTGTTATTATATCTTTTAATTTCTTATTAAAAATCTCATTTATTTTCTGGTCAGATTTTATTAATAGATGTGTTTTGGATTCATGTATGTGTAAATGTTTACAGCAGGTTAAGGGAAATCCATTAGCATTTAACACCCTGTTTTATTTTACATTTTTTTGCTTCATATTTTAGCTAGCTAACATGAGCTAAGCTGATACAGTTTCTGAGAAACGTTTTAAGCTAACTGATCATGTCATCTAACATGAACTACCTTATTTAATTTTTCTTACAGTCCATTATTTTTCCTGCTAATGCTAGCTTAGTGGTTTTTGACAGGTTTTTAAGGCACGTGTTTGTTTCATACTCGCAAGTGTTTACTGGTGATGCTAGCTAACTGGCTAGCATGAACTAACCTGACAGGATTTCTGAGGGGATTTTAACTCATATTTATGATGTTTATTTCTAAGGCTAGCTAGTTAGCTAGAGCAAACCTGAAGGGATCTGATGTCATATTCACAAAGGTTTATTATTCTCACAGCTAAAGGTAGCTAGTTGGACAACATAAGCTAACCTGACAGGATTTCTAAAGGGGATTTTATGTCATAGCCACAAATATTTATGGTTTCTTTCATTTCAGCTTGCTGGATAACACAAAAATAGGAAAAAAAGATTTTAAGTTTTATTTATAATAAACACAGCTAATACAAGCTAGCTGACTTACATTAGCTACTGTTACATGATTTCTGAGGGGATTTTCGAGTATTCCTATTTTTCACTGCCTTAGCTAGCTAGCTGGATAATTATGTTCACAACAATCACCGCTTATGCTAAGCTGACATGATTTCTGAGGGGGATTTGAAGCCATTTAACAAATTTTCATTCACTGCTAATGCTAGCTATAGGGCAAAAATAAACTAACCTGAAACCATTCAAATTGCAATGAAAGCTTTTTATGTTAGTTAACTTGGTGTTAGATTTCTGAATTATCTATTCATACTGTATCTGTTCATAATTTTCTTTAAGTAACATTATCGAAACCTGACAGGATTTCTTATAGGACTTTTGTAGATTTGTGTAAAATGTAATGCCAGGGAATTTAGCATGTTTATAAATTACATCTCTGTGGTCAAGGATTGAAAGGAACAGCCATTTTTCTTCAGCACAGTGTTACAGAAACAATCGTTATTTATGTGTAGAAGGTTTTTTGTTCAGTTTAGAGATATCCAAATGCGCTAGTGAATCATGCTATAGGTATCTACCGACGCTGGACTGTATGATTGGAGTGATTAGCTTTACGTCCCCAAAGAGACACGACTCTGGTGTGTGTGTGTGTGTGTGTGTGTGTGGTAGCTCCATGGAGAGGCAGGCTGAGTGTGTGGTTATGAGTGCTGGTGACCTGTCTCCACTCAAGCTTTGATTTATGATGTGACGGACGTGTGGAGACCTTGTCTGGTCGGACAAGCCTTTTTCCAGCTGGTCACTGTGGTTATTTGCAGAAACTATTTTCTGGAGATGTAGAAGGCCTTGGAGAGAGCAATACAACCCTGATGTGCTTAAAACTATAATTCTGGGCTTATATTTCTAAATATAAATATACCAGATGACCGCCAATTCCCCTTTTTGTGGCTCTAGCCTGAGTGAAGAGATAAACAGATTTAATTTTTTAGCGGTTTATGGCCTTTTTGGACAAGGCTATAATATGAAATGCCTTCTTGTACTAGGATATTCGACCACTAATGGCTGCGGGTGCCCGCTGTTGTTAGGGGTCAAATTGTCAGAAAAGGGTTTTGAGTGAAATCTGACCATAAAGAAGTTGCTTGAGATTCTTTACCTTGTAACATTTGTTACGCTGCCTGTCTTATATTATTAATCTTTCAACTGTCTGGAACATTGTCATGTAGTGCAACCCAAATGATGGCTAATGTAGGTTTGTATATTTCCTTCTTCATTATTGCTTAGTGGTGAAGTCTATAAGGCTATAAACTGATTCTTTTCCTTTAGCATCACTTCCCATCCATCCATCCATCCCTCCATCCATCCATCCATCCATCCATCCAATTCCTCTTCTACCACAGCAACATTTTTGTAGACTTTTATAGTCATGTTTAATGCTGTTACTTCCTGTTTTCACTTACTTTATAGCAGCTATAAAGGAATTCACAAGAATGTTTTTTGCAAAGGATTTTTAAACCTATGCACAGCAGTCTAACAGAAAGCTCACAGAAACCCTATCAACATGACCAGCGTTTTTGTTACAAGCCGTAAAAGTCCTTTACTGTAGAAACAACGATGTATTAGAAGTAAATCGAGTAAAATGAATCTAAATGTTTATTTATCTTGCAGCCATGATGACTGTCAGAGATGCTAACAAACAAGAATGGAGTTCAGAAGTGACTAATAATAATAATAATAATAATAATAATAATAATAATAATGAATGAATGATTGGAAATATGTAATTGTTCCAATAAGTATATTTAACACCAAAAGTTTTTCCCATGAGATTTTTTTTAATCAGCTAGAAATGGCAAGGACAGACAAAATGAAGGATTATTCAGTGATATGTTTGCTTCACATGACACAAAAAATTATCATTGCAGAATTTCCCCATTAGCTAGCATCCAGCTCATGCTATAATGACTTGTACATAATTACTAACCATGTGACTTTTTTACCTTTTAAAAAAGACATCCTAGAAGCAAAAATCTGGAAAAATAAAAACACTAAACAAAAAATCTGTATATTGAAAAATTGTGTGAGGGAAAAAAAAATCATGAGAAAGAAAATCAGGTAAAAAAAAAAAATTATGCGGTGAAAATTAGACAAAACAATAAAATTTAAAAATGTGTGAAATGACATGAAATTTTAAACATTTCTGTTATTTTTTTGTTACAGTTCCAGACTTGTAGATTGAGATGAACTGCAAACATCACTTATTTGTCACCTTATTAAATAAAAATGAAATAAAACACTCAAAATGGAAGCTGAGAGGACTGAACAAAAATGACGATACTCTCCCACTCGGCGGGAAAACGGAAAAAAGTGCGACGCATTAACTTGACACGTGCTTTCAGAATGACTCTTTGTACTGATTTTTTTTTTTTTGTCTCCACAAAGAAAGTGTAAAGTAAATATGACAGCAGTATTGGGAAACACAGCGAGGCAGATCAGAGAGAGCTTCTCTTCGGCCCTCGTTTTCATCTGCAGGCCTCAAGTGTGTGCAATCACTGGAAATTATACGCTTTTAGAAGGATTTGATACCAAATATTGAGACGCTCAGGGATGTTTGGCAACTCGGATCATTCGGAATTAGATTCAGAGGCACGATGGGCTCTGAGGAATCCTACATTTTCCAGCTGTTTTCTGAGATGAATTGGATCCTGGTGGATTTGTGGAACAGGATAAATACAGACATGGAGCGGGGCTCGTGTTCACATTGGGCACCACATGGCGGGATGGAAACTTCATTTCCATGCTGCTCAACCCGAACCAGATTCCAACAGCCCTCTTCAACAGGAGCGTCACAGGAAATTGAAGATGTTTCTTTTTATTTATTTATTTTTTAAATAAAGTCCTCCCTCTTCATTCAGCTCCTTCTGCTCACGCGGAGCATTGACGAGGTCTGGTGTGTTTAGTGTGAGAGACGGGACGGTTCACTGTACCATCAACTCGCCATCTAATCAAGCCCAAATTTCAGGAGATCGTATAGGATCTATAGGAAAGCAGTACAGGGGTTAGTTATGGAGCTTCGTCAGGTTACGTCAAGATCCAGATTGTTGTGTAGAGACGAAGGGAATTCTCAGATGCTTATGACATGTTTTACGATGAAGTTGTAATGAATGAACAGATCCTTTTATTACTAAAAAAAAAATCATTTACAATATGAGATATAAATACTGTCTCTAACATTTAACACTCTAACACTAATAACATTTATGGCACATGACCTTATCCAGAGCGACTTACTTTTTTTTTTTAAATCTCATTTGATGCAACTAAGCAATGGAGCGTTAAGGGCCTTGCTCAGGGGCCCGGTAATGGCAGCTTGTTGGCCCTTTGAGCTCATGACCTTACGGTGGGCAGTCTAACACTTTAACCACTATGCTAAAACCTCTCGTCATTATTTATTATGATTATCATCAATATTATTAATGTTATATTTAGTATTTATAAAATTCTCCTATATTCTGGTCAACTATTCTCAAACATGCCTGACTGTAATTTAGGTCGTTGCCATAGTAACAACTTATTCACAGGGAATTGTATATATGATGCCTCATATCATCTAAGCCTAATAATAAACATTTATATATATTTTAAGCGTGTTAGACACTCTCTCTCTCTCTCTCTCTCTCACGCACACACAACACACACACAGTATAATCATATTTTTTCTAAGAACAGCTTTGTGTGTGTGTGGTTTTTTGTTCTTTCTTTCCCAAAAGTGTATTTTTTCTGCCCTCGTTATTGATACGCTATCGTTTCCATAGTAACATGTCATTCACAGGGAGCTGTATAGATGACGCCTGACGTCATCTGTTCCCAAAGAAGAACCGTATAGTTACACAGTGTAACTATAAAAAAAAGTTATTCTGATTCTAACAAAATTTTAATCGTTAACAAAATCATGTGATTTAAAACACTTTAAGACGTGCTATTACAAGGAAACGATCCACTTCCACATCCCACCATCACGTCCTTGATTATTTTCCCAGAACTGCAGTTCCTTTTCTTCCACATTATCCACAGTATCCATTCTCTAATTTCGATTATTCTACCCGATTTCCTCGTGCGTCTGCGATGACACTAAATGTTTTCTATTCTATTTACTCCCTGTCTGTATTTTTTGTATTTACCCTGCGATCACAGCTGCTTTTTCCTGATGAGAAATGCAACAATCAGACCTTTAACAAATAATATATTAGAGGGTTTATCAAAATGGCTGTGCGCGTAAAAGCCTCATTGCGAGTCCAGACCAGTCCGCATTTAGCATTAGGCTCGCACGGATAGGTGGTAATATAAAATAACAGACATAACAAATCAGCAGATGCAGTAAGAGAAAACACATGTGATGGGAACGCAAAACAAATTAAGGGTCATGCCACGAGGAAGCCCATTTAATTTCCAATCTCCAAATACATCTTCTCTATCAATATAATCTAATCTGTTGGACGCTCGGCCAAGAGTAATATTCGCAACAAGACAAAATTGCATATTTGGATAGACAGGCAGCTGTGTTCGTACTCTACGGGGGAAAAAAACAGAGAGAGGAAAAAAAAAAAAAGAGACATTTGGAAAGCTTTTATTCATCAGTGAAGATCAGGATTGGACTCAAAGTGTGTACGCTCTCAGAAACGAGGTGCGTCTGATCTACACTTATTTTCATGCAGAGGGAGAAAAAAAAAGTAGCGTCCACCAAACCAAACACAAGCCAACGTTGTGTGTTTGACATATGGCTGGGGTTTGAAATGTCATTTCCTTGTCAGAGCTATCTTTGTGGGTTCACATCAAAAATTTTTCCATTATCCAGAGAGCTTTCGGTGTCAGTGGACATGTGACTGGAGAGGATGTTTTATTTATTTATTTATTTATTTATTTATTTATTTTGGTGATAAAATAAGCTTCTAATTGCCAGAATCGTGACAGTGGTGCTTGATATCACGACGCACAAGTTGATTATTTGTACTGATTATGATTTGCAGATCTATTTCATGTCAGTTTGTAATCAAAGCCTGACATCTTGTAATTACTTTCGCATGCAATGTAAGGAGGAGGAGGAGGAGGAGGTTGGACACTTTTCATCAGTTGTGTTAGTCTGTCAGGTAAGATAAATTGAGGTGTTGTATACGAGGAACGTTTGCATGCGGCACGGGTTCACATGCGATTCCTGGGTTCACTGCAAGGTGAACTCCTGACTTCCTGACTTCCGCAGGCCAGGTTCGCATAGCCTCGCCTCGTCCTGCTTTACAATTATAATTATAGCCAACATGCACATGAGGTACTACTGATCATCAGCTGCGGCTGATCAAATCCTCCTTTACGGCTTTCGGATTTCTGCAAACTGCTCTTTTGTCTGCGCAGAGGGGATACGATTGACAGGCCAGTTTGTATTTTAAGTGCTCCTAATCCCCTGTTTAAGCACTCGCTTGGTTTTTCTCCTTGAAATGACTCCAGTCATTCTTCAGCAGCGTGATCCACAAGGCCAATGTGGTGCGAAGAAGATTTCCAGATCCAGAGTGTGGCCAGGCGGCACGGACCACCCGTACGGATCAGATAAGAGTGTGGAAAGCCTGGGCTGAATCAGCCTGGCACTGGAAATTACAGTGATGTGTGCAGGACGTGAAACGTTCCCGTCGTCCTCATTCTTTCTGCCCATAACCACACTGTTCTCAGTAATAGATTTCAGGAGGGGCCTTTCTCTCTCTCTCTCTCTCTCTCTCTCTCTCTCTCTCTCTCGTCTGTGGTTGTTTATTATTGTTCCAAATGACAGACTGCAGAGTCGGAGCGAGGGAGGGCATTGAAAACAATCATCGTCAAACTCGAGCACGCCGACTGTCACTCGCAGGAAAGGCCTTTGGAGCGTTGAGAGAGAGAGAGAGAGAGAGAGAAAGAGAGAGAGAGAATTAGAGTGAGAGAGAGACCGAGAGAGACAGAGCATTAGAGATAGAGAGAGAGAGAGAGAGAGAGAGAGAGAGAATGAGTGAGTTTATGGTGTCTTAAAAGATGGTTTCAAATAAATAAATAAAATAAAAGGTTTCAGTGTGTGGATTGAACACACTTTTTAAAGGGTGCGTTTACTTATACAATAGTTGCAGGTGAGTGATCATAGAGTCTCTGGTCAAAGCCTGGTGCAACCCCCAAACACACACACACACACACACACACACACAGGCCTGCTTACACTGGCACAATGTGTGTGTGTTCTTTCACCAATCCTAACACCTGAGATGCCAGAGGAACAAAAAAAAACAAACCCCCCAGAATGAGCTTAACGGTTGCAGCCTCTTGAACAGCGTCTCACTCAGTTGTAAGGAGAACTGGCCGAGTTTGACTTCACTGTACTGAGAGATTAGCATGGATTTAGTTTGCAACCGCAGCCCAAAGTCAATTTAGTGCAAGAGATCACTGTAAGGGGTTTCTACTCTTTTCTACTTTTATTCTATTATTTATTTAGTAGCCACCATAAGGATTTTTATTCACCGCTCTATACTATATATTCCACTTCTTTAATAAAGGAAGAGTCCATGCTGCTGCTCCTGGTTTTTATTTGTACACTTTAATATATATGTTGTGTTTATTTGGTTGCTCTTCAGGTCTCTGGGATGGACATATAGACAGATAGAAAGGTAGACAGACAAACTGACCGACGTAGTTGCATAGGCTTGAATTATTAATGGTGCTTGCAAAGCAACATTATTACTATTGTGCCGGACAAAACTTCGGCGCGTAACTTGACCCATGAATGACATGTCAAATCGACCGGCTCATTGAGGAGAGGTGTGCGATGACTTTTAGAAGCGATCCGAGTACCGGGTCTCAAAGTGGCCTGTTTTCCCATAGACTCCCATTATAAACTTTGGAGGTTTATAACATGGCAAGCTTTCGAACTATCTACACCAAACTCAGCCAGCTCCTTTAGGGTGATACTCTGAACAATTGGTGTTAAATTGGTGTACCACTTTAACCCCGCCCCCAAAATATGCAAAATCAAAAAACTTTTTACAACATGGACATGTGACATATCAAAACACTCACAACAATGAGGGGAACTTCCTCACGTGTATTTTGAAGACGTCACATGATGTCACGTGAAAATAAAAAAATTAGCACAACATGGACATGTGACATATCAAAACACTCAGCACAATGCGGAAAACTACCTCAAGAGTATTCAGATGACGTCACATGCACGTCTCGACTGGCCTCCGGGATTTGCCACGTGCAAGCACCATTCACATTTTCTTCAGGAAATGTACGTACAAGTTTCTATTATTCTTCTTACCGAGATACCGGTTTACATTTTCCTTTCGTCCTTATTTACATATTTACTCACTTCATTATTTCTTATTTACTTACCTACGTACCTACTCATGTTATATATATATTTTTGAAATATATATATTTTCTAATATATTTATTCCTTTGACAAATTGTATTTAATTTGTGAACAATTTATATTCCTTTATTTTATTTGGTATTTTTATTTATATAAAGACAAAACCTACATGTCGTACTGTGTATTGAATTTTTTTAAATTATTTTTATTTATTTGTTACATTTAAAAAATTTTTTTCATGTGGATCACAGTCCACCCGCAGGTAATAGAGTTTCTCATCACTTGCCCACTTTGTAAGCTGCAATCCGATTGGCTGATTGACTTTTCACACCTACAGTTAGCAGGCGTGCTTGCTTGCTGACAGTCTACAGGTAAAGAGATGTAGTTGGTCACCTGCCATGTCAGTTCAGTAGCCTCTTTCTGTGGATGTAGCAGCACTTGGCAGCATTCACGTCTGAAAAGTACCAGACTCCATAGTTAATGTAAGCATGCTTGAGCTTGAGTGACTTAGCTCACAATACATACAAACGTGTCAAAACAAGCTGAAGATGTTTCATTAGATTGATCTAATCTGTCTGGTAGTATATTTTGAAAAAGAATAAATTTTTGGGTGTTTATTTTTGCTGGGTTTATTGACTAGCCTCGGTCTGATTGATTGCTGGTCCTGGTTGGTTAAATTATCTGAGGTGGTACCAGAGCTAACATAAGCATCTCACAGCTCAAGGAACTGGATCCAGTGCTTGGTTTACCGTCCGAGGCTTTGTTTTGCAAGTCCTTCAGTTTTCCTCCCACCTTCCAAAAACCGTGCCTTTAGCTCGATGCTACGTCTGATCTAATAACAATTGAGTATAGATTTAAACAAAACGTGTCCATGTCCAAATATGTCCAGTTATCAAACTACTCAGCTTGCTGATTCCTACTTGTATACTGTCTTCATCTGTCACCCTAAAGAGGTTTTTATTGTGGAAGTTGAAGCTTTGACCTGATCAGAAGTGATCAAATCCCAGCATCACCAAGCAGCGACAGTCAGGATCTTGTGCTAGATTTAATCACACAGGGATTATATCCTTTAAAGGAACAAACAAAAAAATATTTCTTACCGGTTCTACACAACAACCCCTTCAACTACTGACCATCCAAAAGAAGCCATTTATTTTTTTATTTTCCCCAAGAGTTTAACCTTTAACCTTAACGTTTACTTACGAAGTTGCTGAGATCGATGGATCCTTTCATTGGCAGTCAAAACCCTGAGGTTATAATAATTCTTTATCTCCGTAGGTCTGTAACTCGTACTCAATTAAAGAAGTTATTTTCTGAAAGATAGAACTGCAACCTGAGAGGTGAACTTTTTCAGGAGCAATTGAATTTTTGGAACCCGGCGTTGCTCGTCGCCGTAAAGCTGATGAGGCCTCTTTAGCTAAACACTGCAACACTATCCGAGTTCTCCGTCCTCGCACGGAGCGTACGGTCACATTTCACTGTTGATTTAATAGAAATGGAACAGGATGGATTTGGGGATATTTCATTAATCTTCCTTTCCTTTCACTGGGGAGGAAATTGAACCAAACAGAACTCAAAACTTTGCTCCACTATTGTGCTCTGGGCTGCCAATGAATCTAAATCTCTCTCTCTCTCTCTCTCTCTCTCTCTCTCTCTCTCTTCTTTCTCTCTTTCTCTGGCAATGTAGAGCTCCATTAGTCACACACATTCCTGTGAAATCTCTCATTCACTTGACTGCCCCATTGCCCATGTACAGCAGGTGCTAACAAAATCATCCTACTTATTTATTATTTATTTAAACCCGTCTCACTTCACTACACCTATACTTTATTACTTACTAAGTAAATTATTAATTTCTTTTCTTTCAGCATTAAAGTATAAACCCATTTACAGTCTCATTCTTGAATTATTATTATTATTATTATTATTATTATTATTATTATTATTATTATTATTATTATTTATTTATGTTTTAAAAAACCTTGCTCACAGGACCACATGTGAACACGAAGGTCAACAGGAAGTTGCATCATCTGCATTTCTACCCACAAAAAAAGTAAGATCTTTCTGTATATTTTCCCTCATTTTCCGTAATGTTGATATATTCAGCGATTAACATGTCAATTAATCTCAAATTTAAAATGTTTAATTTGTCCTGAATTGATAAATTCCTTTAAAAAGCTACTTTGCTACAATTTCCATTGTTAAAAGCGTTAAATTAACAAAAAATTATTTGATCTTTGAAATATAACCATATTGCTCAAATTATATATTAGAAAATTTTTTTTTGAATGTTATGCATGTTTTTGAAATGTCAATGTTCTTATGGCAATAGAATGGATGCTTATTAAGCACAATTAAATAATACAAAAAAATAATATTATATATTGATTATTGATTCATATATTATTCTTTAATGTTATATTATTTATTATAATATAGACCTTAACCCTGTTACTCAACCTTTCTGCAAAGAAAAATTGTTTAAAAAAATAAATAAATAAATTTCATGAGCGATTTACAAATGTTTAACATTCTGTCTAGCAAAACTAATACTTTCAATATTTTCAGAGTTTAATGTAATCAGATATAGTATAATTTTCTTACTATTCTTTTGGATGGTAAAACACACAATGCTAACCTCAAAAAAAAAAAAAAAATAGTGAACGTATGTAACGACAAACACGAAACATTTCCTCATTTTTTTTTTTCAGCATGAAACTTAAATGCAGTTTGTTCTGATTGAATTAGATTCTGATAAAAATCTAGCGGAGTCGAGAGCCAACAGCAACACACTAAAAGCAGTCTAATTCAATAGCTTGTAGTTCGGGGCTGTTTCGGGGTTTCCTGCAGTTGTTTTTACGAGCAACTTGGTTTTTACTGTAATTGAGCGACACACATTTTCAGCCTGGATTCACGTGATCGAGTAAATGTAACCGCTGCTACAACCGGAAATAAAGAAATCACTACAGAAATAAATATGTAAATATGCGAAAGACCTCATCGATCACGAGCGATAACTTTAGCAAGAGTCAAACGGGCTAGCTGGGGAGAATCGAGAACGAAGCCTTCGATGAACCTTTCTGAGGGGGGAAAAATAATTAGTTGATGTTTTGCCCTGAAGCAAAGAAGCTAAGCTAGCAAAGTTCTCGGGTCAGAAGCAGCATTAATATGTGCTTCCAGGATTATTGAATTACGTTTATGATACATTTCCTTAGAGCCTGAGCGTACACTTAAAAAAAAAACAACCTAAATCCTCGTTCACGTCCATGCTCCAGTTACAGCTAATGAGGGTAATTATTAAAAAGCTTAACTGTAATGCTGCATAGATTCTTCAGCTTCGGTAGGGTTAATACCCGAGCGTATCAAGACAGGATTAGGGCCTAGTGTACACAACAAATGGGACAACTGGAGAGTTTTGTGGACAAAATATGTGGCTAATTCCATTCTGTCAACAGTGGATATTAAAGATTATTACCTGGCACGTCGGGTTATTCGTAAACGACAATGGCGGCAGTGTTTAATTCATCCCTAATTTCCACAGGCAACAGAAAAGCCTGTGAAAGGTATCATATTAACGTAAAGCTCTCTAACCTCATTATGGTATTATGAAGTTTCTGTTAGCTTAAAGTTTTAAAGATGTTTGAACCAAACATGCGCATGATGGGTTTTGATGTTATTGTGAAAGACAAATACAGATAAAATACATATATGTACTGAAACTAAATTATTATCATTGTATGAGTGAATTGTGTTTAAAATAAATTCTAAAAACGTCTCTGGAAGTAATTGAGTGGACGCGTAATGAATTTACTGACATGACGATCTGGTGGTACGAGTCGTTTAGCACCTGTGCTGGATTAACCTGCGCTGGACCACCAGCAACTCGGGCTCGAGTTAAGCTTTCAGATTGAGTTACTTCTCCGTGTTAGCCATGTTAGTCCAGGTGCTCGCCGTCCTTCCTCCTCGTGTCCAACAATATGGTTCTGTCTCAGCAATCACTTCCGAATTATGTGACGTATCTGAAGCTAATTTAGCCGTGCTGCTGCTTCTGCTTCTTCTTCTTCCTCTTCTTCTTCTTTTCTTTTTTCTGTTGTGTCCACTGGTGTTATTCATCTAGGCTTGTTTTTGTCCATGTGCTCATGGTACATAGACCATGTAAACAGCATTTTATTTTTGATTTTGTTTGTTTTTTTGTATTTTTTTTTAATTGGATAGCAATATCGGAGCTTCGAGGAGTCTTATCGGAAGCACATTCGACACTTGTAGCTGTCCATGGTGTGTAGTGCCTATGCGAATGCCATAGGTACTGAATCGAATGCATTAGGTCGTGAACTGAATGCGTAAGGCAGCGATTTGAATGCAGTAAGAAGTGAATCAATTGCTGGGGGTTCTGATTTGCATGCAGTAGGCACTGAATCAAATGCAGTAGGTACTGAATCAAATGAATTGAGAAGTGATTTGAATGCAGGAGTTAGTGACTCAAATGCAGTATGTAGTGAATCAAATAAATTAAGATGTGATTTGAATGCAGTAGGTGCTGAATCGAATGAAGTAAGTAGTGAATTGAATGCACGAGGTAGTGATTCGAATGCACGAGGTAGTGAATCACATGCAGTAGGTACTGAATCAAATGTATTAAGTAGTGATTTGAATGCAGTAGGCACTAAATTTGGGAAGCATGCAAACCTGCATGTTTTTTATTTTTGTTTGTTTTTTTTTGTTTTTCTTTTTTAAATATAGAATTTGTTGATTTTTTTATTGTCTTCTAAACAGAACTTGTCTTGTATACATTCCGTAACATCAAATGTAACTATAACAGGACAAAAAGTGTCATTCTTGCTGTCCATTATTTTCCGTATTTTAACGGCACGTCAACTTGTGAGTTGTTTCATACTTAAAAAAAAAAAAAGACAGCTCTTTAGTGTTTAGACATCATATTAAACAAGCATAATAACGCATCAACTCGGCAATCTCAGGAAATTAAATGAAAAATGAAAGAAATTAACATGTCGCTAGACGTTAAGAGGCCTGCGCTAAGGCTGTAAGATGCTACATTCGATTCATTTGTGTCAGGCCCCGGGCCTCGACTCGCTTGATGGAATGATTCTAGGTTCTATTATGATTCTGCCAAGTCTCGCAGCCATTTTAACATTTCTGCGATCCCTCTATGCTCTTTTCAAAAGCAAGCTGACGTGAGATGGAGATGGCGATGGAGAGAGATGGAGATGGTGGGGGTGGGGGGAGAGAGAGGGGTGGAAGGGAGAGAGAGAGAGAGAGAGAGAGAGAGAGAGAGGAGGAAAAGAGGTTTACATTTTCCTCTCAAATGCATGAATGTGTCTCTGAGTTTCATCTTGACACACGGTCCAGATAACAGGCCTCAGAGTGCACTTCAGGCTCAGTGATGCCTCCAATGCTTTTAATCAGTAATTGCTAGGACAGAATGATGGCTTCGCGCTGTAACTAATGATTGATACTCAGCCTCTTTCACACCCGCTGACATGTGCTCGCGGTGAACTCTTCTGGAAGTTTCGTGATAAAAGTAAAGAAAACCATTTAAGTAGAAAATGGCTGCGGATGGCTAAATTGCCAGGTTCGGGCTGATCGTCCAAAAGCTGCCGTGTTTGTGATTCCTATAAGCATTACACACTCAAAAAAAAAAAAAAAAAAAAAAAAAGAGGCATTTCATTTCACTGGCAGCAGCAAGAAAATATCTTTCCACTTATTCTGTTGCTTGTAATCTAAAAATGTCGTTATACAACAAATATTGGCTGTTTGTTCCTGTTGTTCCATACTTCAAAATTAATGGGACCCTTTGTGAAAATAAGCAGAACTGTGACACTTCTAGTATGTGCCATTTTCAGCTTAAACCTACAAAGGATGGTGTGTAGCTTTATATGAGTGCAGCGTTTCTTTTTTTCCAAGCAAAAAAAAAATTCCTAAATGGATCCAAAATGATTGGAAAGAATAACAGCGCTGAGCCACTTTCTGTAACGTGTAACAAGGTAGCCGAGACTTTTTAGAGATTTTAGACTATAGAGAGTATAGACGATACCTTCTTTCTTCATACACAACATTTTCTATTCCTCTTGAATTATTGGCACCCCAGTTTTAAAAAAAAAATAGGAAAAAAAAACTTAACTCACTAGGATTTATATTAGCCAAATTTTTAAAAACGATCAGAAGTCATAGCTGAGTTTCTGTTGATGTTATAATCGATCATTAATTCGGTCGTATTTGTTACCAGTGTTTAAACCCAGAGTCTGAGATGCTCATGGATTTAAATTTAAATTTTATGTTTTATATTTATTGAGTAATAAAATCTTTTTTTTTTTTTTTTTTTTTTTTTACAGTACTTTAAAAAAAATCACATACCGTGCTGTGATTTATTTATTTATTTATTTTTCTTTTTTTTTGGAGAAAAGTGAGAAATTTTAGAGAAACGTTTGGAGAAAATTAACATTTGTAATCATACCGAATAAAACAACAACAACAACAAAAACAGTTTAAGCTGAACTGAAATTTTGCTAAAAATATTTTTAAATCAGTTCCTTTCTTTATCCTGTAGTAGGTTTTGTACAAAATGCAGAAATCTCTTCTGTGATTATTTAATTATGTCTCATTCTCATATTATTGCATGTATTGTTTAGTTGCGATGTAAACTAATTGCTTCACATATGTCATACTTGCATACACACAAGTGCGACCCTGCTGTATTATATTAGCTATAATAATGACATTTTTACATTTTACATTTCTTTATCATGGGGTGAGGGTGGGGTTGGGTGGGGTGGGGTGGTAAAGGGGGGGTGGAGTCAGTGCTCATGTACAGGATCTTTACTTTCCAGTAGCGGATCTTTTGATGGATCTTTTTTAATAAGGTGGTCACCGTATTGCTGGCCTACTGTTGAAGCTTTTTAAACTCAGGCTGTGCGGTCTTGCAAGACACACACTCACACACACACACACTCACACACACACACACACACTGTATGACAGCTCAGACATGAACAATAAATACACAATCTGCAGCGGCACCACTCTGCAGTGATGGATTAGATTCGGTCCTTTTTTTAATCCAGCGTCCGTCTCCCCCTCACCTCACTGTCCCTGCTCAAATACACAGGAAATAAACACACACTGCAGTCTGGCACCAGGCGATGCTGAGCCTGCACCTCCGTCTAGTGCTTCAAACACATACACGCTGCATAAATATTGGCACCCTGTCTGGAAATAATCATGTTTAATCATATAGGAATGAGGTATAGTTTGCACACACACACACACTGAGTGATAGTTTGAGCTTAACCTGCTATCTCTATATGGACTCCAAAAATATTGGCACCCATTCTGGAAATGTGGGATGTGTGTAGTGTATAATGATTAGGTATGACCCTTACAGTAAATTTTGGAGGTTGTTTTTGGAAATTTGCGTATTCAGGTCAGGAGGCCTGAGGCATTATCAGCATTCCAGTTCATCCCATAGGTGTTCAATGGGGTTGATGTCAGAGCTCTGTGGAGGACAAACCATTTCTTCATTGACCTCCATCATCAACTCTATAAACTCGATATATCCTTTGTGAGTTTTAAAAATGAATATCTCATACATTTAGTGATGTATCTATCTATCTATCTATCTATCTATCTATCTATCTATCTATCTATCTATCTATCTATCTATCTATCTATCTATCTATCTATCTATCTATCTATCTATGTGTCTGTCTGTCTGCCTATTTATCTGTCTGTCTGTCTGTCTGTCAGTTAATCTGTCTGTCTGTCTGTCTGTCTGTCTGTCTGTCTATCTATCTATCTATCTATCTATCTATCTATCTATCTATCTATCTATCTATCTATCTGTCTGTCTGTCTGTCTGTCTGTCTGTCGATCTGTCTATCTATCTATCTATCTATCTATCTATCTATCTATCTATCTATCTATCTATCTATCTATCTATCTGTCTGTCTGTCTGTCTGTCTGTCTGTCTCTCTGCCTTTCTATCTTTCTTTCTTTCTTTCTTTCTTTCTTTCTTTCTTTCTTTCTTTCTGTCTGTCTGTCTGTCTGTCTGTCTGTCTGTCTATCTATCTATCTATCTATCTATCTATCTATCTATCTATCTATCGAGCTCAGATGAATGATAGATGAGGAATGAGATCCCTTTTCTCAATCCTCTCTCCCACATTTCTCAAACATTCTTCATTTTTCTTTCCTCTACGGTTTGTTTACACCAGTTACGAAACAGTTATATTGCAAAGTCCACTTTGATTTGCTGCATTAAGCTAGATTTGAGAGATCAGGCCCATGGCATATAATGTGTGTCGTGCAATAAAGATGGCGGCGTGTTGAGGCTCCATTGTGGAGGCCTGTCAGTGTGTGAGAGCAGAGCCGCCATTTAGCCTCATGATTGACTGCAGCTATTCAGGATGTAAGTGCTGCCTTCACACCTCTTTGGAGGCTTTTCATTTCAGATGGCCATCTCAATTTTACCAATCCTTTTTTCCTGTCTCCTTTCAATGGTCACTTTGAAATACATACATAAAAATAGTAAATAATAAAAAATAAAAGGTGCCATTTATTTTTTCCCCCCTCATCTGGAATTACGGGGAAGGCAAAGTGCATGAAATGGATGAAATCTTTACATATCAAAGGAATACAGACCAATCTACATGAAAAATGATAATCAGGCCTGAAGTTACAGCTCCAGCTTCGGAGAGCTTCGTGTATAATGATTAATTTATTAGATTTTTTTTGTGTTTGATATCACATATATAAAAATTCCTGCAGGTTTTAGATCAGCATAGATTAATGTTATCTTTTAATACATTTACAAAAAAGTCAATTTATCAGTATGTATCTGTGTGTGTGTGGTGAAAGGTTGAATAAATATAATATAAAAGCGAACAAAAGAATTCTGCCCTAACTTAATTCAACACTTCTTGTTTTGCTGTATAGTCTTCATAAAGATCTAGTAAAAAAAGCCCTCGAACCATCTAAGCTATCAAATTCTGCAACTTGTATTTCCACTTTGTAGATAAAAGGTGATGTGTCTTTCTTTATTTTCTAAATCCATAATTTATATATAATATGCATTCATTTATGAATCTATTTATGTATTTAATACCTCCCGTAGCTATATAATGCATGTCTATATACATATAATTATATACATATCATTTTTTTTCCTGATTTGTCCATTACATACAATCCAAAGGCAATTTTTATAATAACAGCTTCTCTGTGATATTGTAATTATATTTAAATTGTAATTTAGAACAAGGACAAATAGTAAACAGTCACCAATAGTAAAAATATCCATGACAAAAGGAGTGACTTGATTAGTCTGGATTCCTCAATATCACTAAGTACAATCTGAACTTCCTGACACACAGCTCCTTCCTGCTAATGAGATTGTTTTTCAAGTAGCCTAATAAGTCTGTTTTCAGACTTTGTTAATGTGTGTGTGTGTTTATTAGAGGTGTGTTAAAGTGAACACGGGCGATTTGCAGCAGCTGAATAGGGTGGTGGTGGAGTGTTTGTGTGTGTGTGTGTGTGTGTGTGTGGGGGGGGGGGGGGGTGTTGGGGGTTGAAAACCCAGCCTAATCTCCTCTCTGCATTAATCTATCTTCTCCCATTAAGAGTCGTGTCACACCGAGCGCTTTACAAATAACACACCCCATTAGGATTCATTTAAGCAAAACACACCTTCATAACCTGTAGAGATAAACACCAGCAGGAGCTTTGAGCAGAAATAGAGAAATACTGAAATCTTCATTGCAATAGACGTCCTTGTATAATTTAGTATCACATTCAAATGACAAAAATGGTGTTTATCTTTGTGCGCCTTTATAATAATTAAAGATACATAAATAGTAATATTTTTGCGCACTACACGCACTTTTCTAGGTTATAGATACGGTACTAAAGGTACTGAAAGTGTACCAGGAAAGGTTCAGAGTTTAATACCTTGTTTTTAAACCCAGCAATTCAGTAGAACAACTGGACGCCGGAGAACATTTTGCGTCTGCGTTAAATACCGAAAGGAAATTATTCTATTTTATTATATATAATTTTTTTAGACGCGTCCAACCAGAATACTTTGGACCTTTTTAAAGTTTTACTTAAAGGTCAAATTATGCACTTTATTTTTAAGGTACAAATCTACTATTATACACAAGCAATGGTGTCGTTTTTTTTATTCAGTAAATAAGAAATGGAGCGCAATAAAGAAATGAAACATAACCAAGCGTTCTTCTGATTTTTATTTTCTTTTTTTAATTATTTCTTTATTTCTTTATTTTTTTTTAGAAATTATTCGTGCACATTTTCAGGACATCAGTCACTTGTGAAAGATGTCTCCAAATAAATTTTCACACAAAATCCACAATAATTCATCAGCCAACAGTTCGTCCAAACGATTCATATAATTTGGTGCGCAAACAGCATTTTATTACCAATCAGGACCATAATCGAATTATCCGTCCTCAATACACAAGCTTGTTCTCACACCTTTGAGTGTTTGTGCATGTGTTAACATATTGCTAAACCCCAAAACCAAAATCCAAAATGTCCATCCTGTACAGAAAGTCAGAGGTGTGCGTGTGTGTGTGTGTGTGTGTGTTTTACCCCTCCGGCGGATATGCAAAAAAGGAAAACTCCTTCTCTGACGTCAGAGGGGTATAAAAAAGGCCAAAAGGGGAAAATTCAACTGGAGCGCAAAACACGAGCCTGTACACACACTCACTCAGTGCTGCTTTGGAAATTTTTATTTCAGCAAAAATGAGGAGCTCTATCGGAGTCTGATTTCGGATCCGTAAACTTTCCCGACTTTAGGTATTGCATTTTTTTCTCTCTTTTTACGCATCGCATAGGCACGTCTGTTCTCGCGCTTACAAATCCTTTACTTGCTTTATTTTACCGTTCAGTTCTTTATTTCTTACTGTTATTGTCTGCTGCGTGTTTTAGGCGCTCTTGGTTCCTGTCCGTCTTGTTTTTTTTTTTTTAAACCTCCGGTGCGCTCTGCGTGATGCCCGCTGGCATGTTCAGCATCGACAGTATCCTGGCCGGCAGAGCTGGCAGAGCTGGCCGAAGTGCTCGAGCAGGCTGTAAGGACTCTCTCCTGCTCAGTGGGGATGAAGGGCCGCTTATTTTCCCCGGTTTGACGGATTCATTGGCAGCCGCGGCTCCTGATTACAGCGGAGTGTATTCAGCCCGGATACCGGCTTACAGCTCCTACTGCTACGGCGCGAGCGCGGCACCGAGCTGTTGCCCCGGATCCTTACCGAGCCAGTGTCCGTGCATGCCAACAGGTAAAGCACCTTTCCTAAAAGTACCAATTTTTACTAAAAAAAAACAAACCAGAATGCTGCAAAAAGATTCTTTGCACTCTATAATAACGCTACTATACCTACAGAAATAAACTAACCAAACTGTACATTTCTCTGTCGCTCACGTTAGAACTTCATGTGTCATTGACGTGAAAATGTGCATACCGTGTCATTAGTTACCGTTTACAATAGTGGCCCTTAATATTCAAAAATATATAGCATTAATTATTTGTAAAGTTTTGAGAAGAAATATAGTGCAATTCTTTTCTTTATAAAGACATAAATAAAAAAAACAAGTGCAGTTTTGTTGAGAATGAAGAGAAATGAACTAAATAATCATTTCCTTTCCCACGGTTCACGTGTGTTTGTTCTATCAGCGAAAATAGTTATATACAATATTTCTATTGAATAGTATTGTGCCTCTCCTTGTCTCTGGGGTGATACTGTGACTTGTACATCTCTGGTACCTTATGTATGTGTTTTGTTTAAACCCATGTGAAGTGTACTTTAGTGCGTTTCTCTAAACTAAAAAAATAAACCAAACAAAGGTTTATTATGTATATACAATATCCTGTTATGGGTATATACATATTAAATATACAAGTTGTGTACACATGATGGTGCCACCAGGACAAACAAGCAAATGTACTTTTTCCCCCCAGATGTGTATAGCATCCATAATTTATTATTGCAGTTTTAAGACAATACTTGAATTAGAAATTGGGAACATTACAATAATGGGTTTACACAGACAAGCTGTTAACTTTAAACAAACATCCCGGGTTTTTATTTCTATGGAAATACACGAGTAATTTTAGGACTTTAATTATTGGGGAAAAAGGAAGTTTTTAAACTGTCAGAATATCAAGATCGTGTGTGCGACGTATCTATAGGGGTCAGTCCAACACTTTAGCGTTTATAGATTGTAGAAAAAAAAAATATATAAAAATAAAATAAAATAAAATAAAATAAAATAAATAAATAAATTTAATGACACATCAGTCCTAGGTGTTATTTAACTGCTTCTTCTTTTTCTCATATAAGAAACAATAAACAACAACAACAAAATCTTTGTGTGTGCCTTGTACATATATGAGAACTATGAGAATTTAATTAATCTATTTAATCTATTTAATTAGAATTTAATTAAATGCGTAAAACTGGTGTCTCTGCCGTAGAAGTGTTGTTTGTTTGTTTATTTATTTATTTATTTATTTGTATTTATGGTGTGTGTGTGCGCGCGCGCTCGGGTGCATAAATAGGATTTATGAAGTGTGTGTGCGTGTGTATTGCATATTTACCTGTCAACACACACACACACACACACACACACACACACACACACACACTTCATAAATCCTACAAAACTTTAAAACAAACAAAAAGATCTGTATTTGAGTTTTCAATACCTGATAAAGCAGAAGCATTCTGTACAGATTAACAGTTTTCTAATCAATGTTGTCAGCACTTTTTAGGCCTCATGAACCCATATTAAAGTTAACTGAAACTCAAATGTCATGATAATACAACCACTTTTATTTTTTATATGTCGAGTGACGTAAGAGTCACTGATTTCAACTCTGGATCAGAGAGGATGGGATCTCATGATTAGATAGAACATGTAATAGCTGAAAAAGGGCGTTCACGTGAAAGCCAGGAAACAGGAAGCTTTAGTAATGGGACATTTCTTGTAGAAATGATGCCATATTCACACCTTTATGTGTATTAGCCATTAGTCACATTGCTTTAAGAGGACATTTACATGGAAGGATGTGTTCTTTCCTTCCTGGGCAAATTGATCCTTTTGAGATGAAATATTTTAAATTCCTCTGTGTGTGTGTGTGTGTGTGTGTGTGTGTGTGTGTGTGTGTGTGTGTGTGTGTGTTTTCTACTTATTTAATTATTTAATATTTCTATCTCTGTATGCTATAGACTTTTCCCTCGAAACACATTTCTCATCCCATTACTTTACATTTACTGCTTTGATTGCTTAGAGAATTAAATCTATTTTGTTGAACTAGTTTTAAAATAAAAAAAAAACCCAACAACACCAGTTTTACAAATAAATCTTTGCCTGGGAAATTTTTACGCTTAAAATACAGGTGAGTTAAATGTTTGGACACTTGCTGCGTAAAGCAATAAAACACTTTATTTGAAGAAAAAAGAGCAAGTTTATTATTTTCTTGTATATTAATGTAAAAAAAAAAACTTCTCCCTTTTTTATTTATGCGCTTTATTGTCGACTCGGTGCTCAATATCATATTATATTAATTATATTAACTCACTTTTTTTTTATTATGATCATTTATTCATGACTTCCAGATTTTACGCATTACAAAAAAAACAAAAAACGTTAATATATGCAAGTAATAAATGAATTTTAAACGGAACAAAAATAAAATGTTATTAAAGCAACACTATGAAATAGTTTTTTTTGTTCTCGATAATTACACGTGATATTTTGTACAAAAGTAATTCAATGTACGTTCAGAGTACAACAGTGACGTCAGCGGGGACATTTTTATATCTATGGTTATTTAATCATTTATTAGAAATGCAGATTTTTGAAGTAGATGTTATTATTATTATTATTATTATTATTATTATCTGTGCTGAGGTCACTCATTTTTTTCTGTCAATGTTTCATGGCTTTATTTCCGAGAAACCTTGAAATGCCATCACAGTTATCCCGTTTATTCACATTTATGCTGCCTGTGTTATAGTTGCTATAATAATGGAATGGAAACAGAAATAAAATGTATTATTTTCCGTATAGTGTACGACAGCCCTGGCTCGGTGCTGATGTCCCCGGTTCCTCCTCCTCACATGATGTCCTACATGTCCATGTCCCATTTGGCCCCTCTGACCCCCCTGAGCTCGGTGTCGCGTGCAGAGCTGCAGCTCCTCAATCAGCTGCACTGCAGGAGGAAGCGGCGGCACCGCACCATCTTCACCGACGAACAGCTCGAAGCGCTCGAGGGCCTTTTTCAGGAGACGAAATACCCAGATGTGGGCACGAGGGAGCAGCTGGCCCGAAAAGTGCACCTGCGCGAGGAGAAGGTGGAGGTGAGGACAGAGAACAGATGTTTTTAGATGTTTTATTTCTAGGTTTGTTTATTTAACCAACTACTAAGCTTTAACATATAATAATGATAATAATAATAATAATAATAATAATAATAATAATAATAATAATAATAAACACTTTTAAATACAGACAAAGGTCAATCACAAATGTAATAAAGTAGGCTATAATAATAAAAACACAATCAAGTGCATCCAAGTATAATTCAACTGCATTTGTTAAAGAAATGGATGACAAAATAGATATTTTTCCATCTAAGATAAAACCTGTTTTTTTTACAGGTTTGAGTTTGATATTGATAATTTTTAAGAACTTAAATGGTGAAATAAAGTGTACTAGTAGTAAAGAAAACCGATGATGCAAAGAATGCAATTACATTAAAAAAATAGTCTTATGTGCACATATGCAAAGATTCGTCTTAATATTGTGTTATTATTGTCTTAATATTTGCGGAACACAATAAACCTGTACTGTACGTTTGGGTGATACCTTTATCTGTAGTACCTTTAACACGCCTATTGCACGTGTAAACGTAGATGTAGTGTCAATAATTAAAATTTATACCTTGACCGTAAAATTATCGATTAGATTTAAGATTAAAATTCTTTTTTTTTGTAGGTAAAAAAGGGTACTAAAAGGTACACAGGCATTGTTTGCATTAAGATCTTTTTTTAAAAAAAAAAATAGTTAAGACTTTTTTCCCAAAATTAAAATTGTCTTCTGCCTGCGATTCTTCTGTTTTTGCGCTTTAAAGTGCGTGCGTAATGTTTTACTGCGCCACCGAAAGTGCTCAAGACGTCATTACATTGCGCAATATGCATAACAACAACAACAACAACAACAACAACAACAGTAATGCAGTTGACTTTAACCTTGATTTTTTATTTTTTTTTTCAAATCAATCAATTGATGAATTATTTAAAAATTAAATAAATAAATAAATCGGAACAGAATCGGAAACATTGCGTATTTGCGGCGTTACGCGTCTCCTGATTCCAGGAAACATTTCCATTCATCTACTTTGCTATTTTCCGCTTAGGTTTGGTTCAAAAACAGACGAGCAAAATGGAGAAGACAGAAAAGATCTTCCTCGGAGGAATCAGAGAGCGCACAGAAATGGAACAAATCCGCCAAAAGCGCCACGGCAGAGAAAACAGAGGAGAGCAAAAGCGACGCGGAATCGGACAGCTGATGAAAGAAAAGAAAACACACACGAACACACACACACACACACACACACACACACACACACACACACACACACACACACACTTACAATGTCTTAATATAATCACCGATCGGACTTGTATATAATGTAAAAAAAAATGTCGTGTGAAACTGAAGACGTAATGTTATGTTTTCATGCTGTTGCACAGATGTATAGTAAATGTGACAATTTAGCATTGATTATTGTTATTTATATTAATTTAAATTTTTTTATACAACAGACAAACTATACCGTGGTCTGCTCATATGAATATTAAATATTACTATCACGTGAAAGCTCTTATTATTATTATTATTATTATTATTATTATTGTTTTTTTAAAAGATATGAACTAATTAAAAATAGCCTTTGTCATTTCATTATGGAAAAGTTATTGCGTCATTTGTACGTTTAAAATATTCATGTCAGAATTAATATTCAATATTTGGCCTCATTACCATCGGTTTTCCAAATGAACAATAATCTAATAAAATCAGCAGACTTGCGATTTCGCTTTATTTTATTTATTTCAGTCGTGCGAATTATTATCAATGGTGATAAAACAATACGGCATCTATGTTTTAATGTATCTTTAAAGAAACGTCAAAAATAAAATTGAAATATTTAGAAATAATAATAAAAAAAGAAGCTATACATTAGAAGAGACAAAAAAAAGGCAGATGTATAACTGTTATAACTTTATAGACCAGGAGTTCTCAAAGACCTGGAAAATATACTTACTGAATATAAAAAAAAGAATAAAGAAAAATAAAGAAAGAAAATCACTGATTTATTTTTTACAAACAGTTTATTAAATCAACCATTTTCTTATTTTAGTGTGTGCAGTAATATTTTGGAAGCACAACAGCTTAATAATGTTAGATGGTGATTTCCACCACATAATGTGACATATTTATTGACCTCCTGGTTATGCTTCCGAACCCTGATGGTACCCAGGACCCTCATCCGAGAGCACTGGTTATAGGTGGTGTGGTTATTTACCAGACCACAAAATCCCAGAATTACAGGTACTGCACTGTACTATGTTTGTCACTGGGGTTGTACCAATCAAGGGTACTTATTTTGCATATTTAGTAAGTAGTTGTACCTTGAAAGTGCAACTCATGGACGATTAACAAAAACAGAAAAGATATCCCGTTAATAGAAAGCAAAAAGTACAGTGTGGTCCCTGTATATCTGAGCGTATACAATAAGCTATATAAGGATAATGACCTTGTCAGTGCCTGTATTATTATGCTCTGTATTTTACCTTCTGCTTTTTAAATCCTAAGCTTAAGGGTTGAAGTTTGGTACGAGTCTTATCTCATTAGGACATGTGAAATACATTTCTAGCTCAATTCAGTGATCTAGAAATTCAAAAATCTGTAAGAGTCAAATCCCAAACACAGGTATTTAATATTCTTCCATTACAAATCCTTTGATTTATACAGAACTTTGAATAAAAGTGCTTGCGAATAGAATAAATGGATAAAAATGTAACACTTACACTCCAAGTTTAATAAACGTCATCAGCTGAATAGTTTAATATGCTTATAAATAAATAATATTGTTTAAAAAAAAGCCTTAATGTGTAACATTTAATAAAAAAAGAGATGATTGGAAGATGATTTTTCCCTGATATAAAAAACAAACAAACAAACCAAAAAAAAAACACATGAAGAAATTACAAATTATTATTATTATTATTATTATTATTATTATTATTATTATTATTATTATTATTATTTTCTTTTTTTTTATTATTTTCAACTAATTTGATTTACTTTTGTGAGCATATCAAATCCAAAATATAGGGAATTTACACAAGGAATGAATAATTAACATTTGATTTTCTACCCAAAAACAATTTAATAAAGTTTCCGACTCGATCAAGATATTTTTAGGAAAAATAAGAAATAAGACACTGTCGTGTTTTAATGATAGTAACTTGAAAGTGGTTGGAATTTCTGCTGATTCTATTTAATGTAATGTAACATTACAAAAAACATGTGTGTGTGTGTGTGTGTGTGTGTTTGTTGAATAATTAACAATGATCAGTTACAAACGATTTCTGTGTAACAGGCTTTGCAGATACCCATGAGTTTTCCTTCACACAAGTTTGACCATTGATGTGATCGTATTATCGCCTTACAGACTTCTTGGATGTGTTTATTTCATTTCTGTCTCATTGTTAATTCGATTAAAAGTCTGTTTTATTTCTACAGCACATTTTTCCAGCAGTCCTTGTGACAAAGAAGCTTTGGATCCGGGTTTGGATGTATGATGAGCGAGCAAGAGGTAATAGTGTGGAGAAGAAACTGACAGAATGAAACAGGGAACATAATAATAATAATAATAATAATAATAATAATAATAATAATAATAATAATAATAATAATGGTTTAGTCTTATCATGAAACTTTCACTTGCTGGTACATATTGTATATTATAACACACTGACATACATTTCATCAGTACAGATTTATTTTTTTAACATAATCTATCATAAATCTTCAAATATTACGCTCATTATTGTATTGTGTACAATAACATTTAAGCTATTTATAAGATATGTAGAGCAATTTTTGTCATGAAACACGTCCAATATTTTATTTCTACACATTTTGGATCAAAGCCGTACGGTTCGAGTGACCAATCAAACCTATAGATGTTTATCTCTAATAAATAAGCACATTGATAATTAATATTTATATTTAGAAGATTTTTTCTAAAAGCCTATATAATTATTTAAGCAGTTCAGGGTTCTCTCTGACTCTCACAGATTTAAACTCATAATCTTCTAGACTTTTATGAACCTTACTGCGATGACACATGGATGCAAACGAGTAACATAAATCTGTCTCTCTCTCTCTCTCTCTCTCTCTCCTCTCTCTCTCTCTCTCTCTCTCTGTCTGATTCGAAACCTTCTTTTTTTCCCCTGCAAATATCTATCTCAAATTGAATCCAGCTCCTTATTGATGTCACACAGATGTGATGTGCTGATGTGGTTTAGGACACAATGTGATTTACTGTCATCTATAAACATGAACAAAATGTCACCATGGAGCTGAGAGCTGTATTGTTTTATCCTTCATATCCAGTCCAGCATTTCTGGGAAAATAACAGTGTATGTAAGATGAAAAATATCATGCAGGTTGATCTTGTTGTTATATACAAGTAGACATATAGTTAAATAGAAGAAAAGAATAAAAAGAAAGATGAATATGTGAGATGAGATTGCATTATGGTGTAAAGGGAACAGTTCTCACCGTTCAGCTGGCTATTTCCTTGTCTACTGAACTGTAATGCATTTAACTTTCCACAAGATACAGAGACGGGGAACAGAACGAGAAACTCTTCAAAATCAATGGCTATTCCAGACCCAGAGAGATTTGGTGTCAGAACATGAGATTTATGAGAATAAACTCGGTATTGTAAACTGGGAAGTGGTGAAGGAAGGAAGTGTGTGTGTGTGTGTGTGTGTGTGTGTGTGTGTGTGTGTGAGTGTGTGTGTGGGTGAGAGACAGAGAGAGAGACAGAGAGAGAGTGAGAAGAATGGGAGTGTGTGTATATGCATGAGGGATTGAGAGGGAAAGAGAGAGGCATAAGAAAGAGTGTGTGTAAGTGAGTGAGAATTTGAGTGTGAATTGGATAGAGAAGGGGGGGGGCAGGATGTCTGTGAGAGTGTGGTAATGAGTCAGAATATGAATGGTCATGTTTGTGTATTTGTGCATTGTTTTGGCATGTTTTTATATCTTGGTGAGAACCAAATTGTCCCCACAAGGATAGGAATGTTTCATACTGTTGACCTTGAAAGTCAACACATTGAAATGTGTGTGTGTGTGTGTGTGTGTGTGTGTGTGTGTGAGAGAGAGAGAGAGCGAGAGCGAGAGAGAGTGAGAGAGAGCGTAATTCATGTAAGTCATAGGTTTACTTTAGCATATCAATTAGCTGCAGTAAGAGGTTAGGTCCCCACAAAGATAGAAGATGACTGGGTGTGTGTGTGTGTGTGTGTGTTGGTGGTGGTGGTGGTGGGGGGGTTAGATGGAGCATAGAGTTAATTAAATTCATCAAATATAAAGATCCCCATAGAGTTGAAATGAACATGTGTGTGTGTGTGTGTGTGTGTATATATGTGTGAGGTTCATGTTAGCCTTAGCTTTAGTTGTAGCATAGCATTAATTAGCTTCATTTAGAGGTTAGGTAGTAGATGACTGTGTGTGTGTGTGTGTGTGTGTGTGTGTTTGTGTGTGTGTGTTGGGGAGGGGGTAATCAGGTTCAGGCTAGTTTTATTTGTAGCATAGAGTTAAATATCTTCAGTAAAAGTAAAGGTCCCCATAACGTTTTTAAGATGAACATGTGTGTGTGTGGGAGAGGTTTACATTAGCCTTAGCTTTTGTTGTAGAATAGCATTAATTAGGTTCATTAAGAGGTTAGGACCCACAAAGATGTGTGTGTGTGTGTGTGCTGTTCTGTTTAGCTTTAGTTGTAACTTTAATTAACTTTATCAAAAGTGAAGGTTCCCATACAGTTATTAAGATGAACGTCTGTGTGTGTGTGTGTGTGTGTGTGTGTGTGTGTGTGTGTATGTGTGTGTGTGTTTGTTTTATGGTAGTATTAGCTTTAGGTGTAGCATTGCAGTAAATATCTGGATAAACAGAAAATCCCCACAAGGAATCTGACTGCTGACCTTGTGGAGACATTCTGTGGAGAATTTTTTTTTCTTTCTGAGTTTAAGGTCAGATTTACGTTCAGGTCCTCATAAGGAAGATAAACGAGTTTGTGTTGTAGAATGTGAGTGTGTTTATATGCATTAGGGAGCGAGAGTGTATTAGTATGTATGCGTGTGAGTGTGAATTGGCATCTGAGAGAAAGTAAGAGAGATGGGATGTCTGAGAGTGTGTGTGTGTGTGTGTGTGTGTGTGTATGATTCAGAATATGAGTGGTTTTATATGTGTGTATATTTGTGTGTGTGTGTGAGAGAGAGAGAAGAAACTGGGGGATGTGGTCTTTGTAAACATGTATATATTCTTATGGTCCTATATTTCATTTAATTGGACCTAACAAAGTGTGTGTAAACGTGCAAAGCCTTTCATAAATATGGCCTTGTGACGTGGGCACACACACCCACACACACACACACACACACACAAACTCTGCCTCAGCACACACTCCAAAGCTTGACGAAACCCAGAGCGTGAAAGGTTGGCAGACTTGCAGACTCAAACTTAATGCATATTTTAATCTGTGTTTGTTTACCTGCATGTGTTCTGGATATTTATCACCTAAAAGAACTAACCGTGCATATTACAGGAACAGAGATTCACTTAGCATTTGTCTGGACCTTTGGCATAACCGTGCGCTATAAAGTCTCTTTCCCTTCCACGACAAAGACACAAAAGAAAAAAAAACTCAGCATGACACGTTAACCAAAATCCGCCATTTTGATGACTTTCCTCCGGTGAAAAACCGACAAGTTAAAGTGCTCCTTTTGACTGACACTGGAGACTCCTTCCAAAATAAACATCTCCTCACTGGATCCACAAATCAGCTAAGGCTTCAATGTAGTGTCTGCTTTACATGTCCCTCTGATTAAACTGTTACCATAGAAACGGTAACTTATTACAAAAAAACGTGCTAACATAAATTCCCGCGATTTTTTCCCCCTGCAGCCGGACCTACTTTCGGAAGTGAGACCTTCAGACCAATCAGAAGCAGAGAATTCAACGAGGCGAAGGCATAAATCACGCTAATTGCCCGTGTTATGATTTCTTAACCGCCGTGGCGTGAGATGACCGATGTCGTTCTCTCCACTTGTATACGTTCCTTATAGTTCCCAGTGTTTATAGAAATCTCATGTGTTCAGCAAAGAGCCGTTATTTCTTTATGGACTTTTTTCCCTAAGATATATATTTAGTAGAATTTTTATGTAATTCTAAACTTACAATCCAAACAAGTTTAGAATTACAATACAAAAAAAAGGGGAAAAAGTGCAGCGATTCTACGGTAAAAAAAAAAAAAAAAAAGGATTAGAGAAGAGTCCGAACAGGTACTTAAAGATTTGGCGAAAACACAAACCATGAAACAAAACACATCGTAATAATAATCCCTTATATGTCCAGCTATGATTTATAAAGTGCTTGTCCCCCTGAGCACCAGTGTGATATACAAAGCGCAGGGCCAGGACCATTAATCTCCTCCTTTTTTTTTTTTTTTTTTTACTTTTTTTTTTTTCCAAGGCTGTAATTTTGTATTGCAGAAAAATTTAATGCAAAAAATAATAAAAAAAACATTATTTCTTTGACCTTTTTATGCATAGTTCCCGGCACTTGGAAAAACATAGGTGGAGTCCAAGAAAAATTAGGCACTGAGTTAACTCCAAGAGTAGATAAATCTTCTGTCCTTTAGAGAAATGCCTGCGTTCTTTTTCATTTTTCACAAGTGTTCCTCTGTGTTAGACGGAGAACCGGCGAGACTTTTCCGTGTTGCTCCTGCGTCTTACATAAGTGGGACGTTTAGGCACTTTATACATCTCTTTCTACCTCGATTTTAACAGATGTTATCGAGTGAAGAGTGCGGAGTATCAGATTTGATTGTGTTAGCATGTGCAGTCCGGCTAACTGTTTTAGCATTGGCGGATTTGGCAGCAGGAGCGATGGCGTTAGGGTGGATTCCGTCCTCTAAAGATAGAAAAGGGTGGCGGCAAACTCTGCGGCGTGCTTCGAGAAAACACAAGGAGTTCGGAAAAGAAAGCGAGGCGCATATTGTGATCATTTTTTTTTTTTTTTTTGTGGAACATCATGACATATTGTGGACAGCCAGACAAATTACTGAGACTCTTTTCAAAAATATTAACCAAACACATTCTTACAGAAAACATCACCACAACATATATTTAATCAGTGCATCATCGGTAGATGTCGCACCGTACCCACACAAATACCCTGTGAATTAGCTGTTACCATAGAAACCGTTATGTATTATATATTATTAATTATTATATAATAGGAACCTGTTATTTGGATTGAACCCGGCACTACTGTACGAGCTTCTGGTATAAAAAATTAATCAGCACTTTCTAACCAATCAGAATTTAAGAACGCTTGGAAATAAGCAGCTGATTATATGATCGTGTGGCTTCGTCTCTCGCCTTCCTGACACCTGAGTGGCCTTTAGGATTTGAAAGCCTCTGTTCTCCAGCCATGCGTGTAATTACCTCGCCTGTCACCACACTCGCTCCAACACACCAGCCATCAACTGTCTTCAATTAGCAAACCTGCCTCTGAAACCGCACAGCCGCTGGTGCACACACACACACACACACACACACACACACACACACACACACAGTGGCCAGTGGCCTCTTATCTCTCCTCTGTAACAGCTAATAATAAGCTAAGCCAACTTTTCGCCTGATTTTATATGTCTCAAATCACATCTTCTCTCAGATGTTCGCTCAAATCTCTAAGCTTGCTCTCCTTTAGGAAAAAGACAGTGTATAATCTTTGAGTTCTGCCAATTCTTGCCAAAGCAAACAAACCTGAGCTTGAGTAATAGCTATGAATAATGTAGCTATGTGTATTTGTATAGCATGTAGCGTACACTCATTTATAAAGCTGTAGCTTAGTCGCGCTAGTACACTTAGTACACTTACTTATTGGGTTGCATTTAAAGGAATCATTTTTCAAAAGTAAATACTCTTTTTTTCCCCATATGGTGAGTCCTGTTCAAATTCTACATCTACTATGTCAACTGTAGCATCAAATTTGATTTAAGACTAAATGTAAAAGAAATATGAGCTGAACTGCAAGAATGTGTTTTTTTTTTTCTGGACGCGGGTTTCGATGCCTAACGATTTACACCAGCAAGGAAACGCTAAGAACGAAGAGACTCCTCTCAGGTAGAGTGACACCAGATCGTGGGATATTCTAAAGCTGTATACCATGAAGTCAAAACATTACTAATCGTGCATCTTGTGAATATGAGTCCTAAGAGCAGTGGGGGTTAAGGGCCTTGCTCAAGGTCCCAACAGTGCTTGCACTTGAACCCCTGATTAACAACCCAGACCCTTAACCACTTGAGCCACCACTGTCCACCACACTGATCTACCTCTTGAGCCACCACATGAGCCACTACTTGAGCCACTACTTGAGCCATTACTTGAGATACCACTTGAGCCACCACATGAGCCACTACTTGAGCCACTACTTGAGATACCACTTGAGCCACCACTGCCCACCACATTAAGCCACAACATTAAGCCACCACTTGAGCCACCATGGTGTTAATATTCAAGTGAACTGCTAGAGAATTTATGTTATGGTAAGTATGCAAGTATGTATGTATAAAGGCTTCAGCATTTTTGTTTTTAAACACGTTGCCATAACATAATTGGGAAAGTTAATTTTTCCTTAATATTGACTTGTTTTAGTGTAATAAGCTAAGTAATGTAGTAATTACTATATTAATAATTATATGGCATCAAGACACATCAAGTGAGAGTTAGTTATTAAAACAGTTACTGTAAGATACCAGAGAAAAGACAAGCCATTGAGGACGTGTCTTTTACAGCACAGGTACTGCAGTTAGCAGCACGATCTAACTCCATTCCATTACTGAACACAGTCCAGTTTTCATTCCTTTACAGCACTTTGAGCCAATTCAGGGTCCACCAATAAGGACAACCTAATCTTCATGATTAACTTCAGTCGTCCACGAAGCACAGCTGAGGCTTCATGATTAGGTGAAGTGACTAATGTTTCTCTGTCACTAATTGCTGATTAACGGTGTGCACTAATCCAAGGCCTGTCAGCGAATTCTGCCAGGTATCATGATTAGCATCATGGATGAAATCCAGTTCATCACTGAGAACAGCTAGGTTTTATTACTAATTAGCAGCATGGGCTAATCCAATGCCCATCTGCAAGCACTGCTAGGTTTCATGATTAGCCATATGGACTAGATGCTAATTTGTCACACAGAATGCCTCAAGATTCATTTTGGATTAGCAGTGTTTGTTTATGCTAGTCCATCACCAGTTGTGGTCCAGACTTCATTGCAGATTAGTGCTGAATGCTAACTATAGTCAGTAATTAAGTTCGACCAAGGTTTAAAGTGTAATTAGCAGCGTACGGTAACTCTAATTAACTGGCAAACACAATGTTTGCTTAGCAGTGTAGGCAAAGCCAAGATGCACATGGCTCTAGATTCTTTGCTAATTAGTGGAGTGTGATAATTATAGTCCAACTCTATACGTGCTCTAGGTTACAGGTAATTAGCGGTGTAGTTTGGTACAATGTTCACAGCCAAAAACATAAATGTTGAAAATATTAGCTTAACGCAATTATAAGTTCAAAATTAAACCATAATTAATAGCAACATTTATGAACACTCATAAACATTTAACACTGTGAGCTAATCCAATACCCATGACTGAGCATAGCCAAGTATTATTCCTAATTAAAGAAATATCCAGGTTTCTGTCAGTGAATGCTAGCTGTCAGATGTGTTACTGTACACTAAGCTTCTTTTCTTTACAAAGTTTAAATGATTAATCTACTAATTCAAGTTTATTGCCACATTCAAACTGATTAACTCTAGTTGCTAATGCTGGTTCTGTAGCAGGTAACGTATTCATTTTTAAACTAGCTGTGAAAGCTAGATAGATAGTGAGCAGAAAATGAGCTAGTTATGCTAGTTGTGGGATTACATTGTTTACATAGCATTCTTCTTTCAACATTCAAGATAAAGTAGTTCTAAATTGCATTGTTGTCTTTCTTCGTCTCCTAATTGCATATTTTTTGGCTGTGAATTCCAAAAGTCAACATATTTTGGGTTGTAAGCAAGAGAAAATACTCAAAAGAAAAATGAGGAAATGAGCAAAATATGACTGACATAACCATGGTGACCAGCATAAATGTGCTTGCGTGGCTAAGCCAGAGAGAAATACCACAAGATTTGATCTCTGTTGGGTCTATATTTGTTTATTTATTTATTCACCTTGTTCCACATGAGCAGTGAATTAAAAAAAAGGCTGTGCAAAATCCCCCCCCCCCCCCCATCAAATATAGAGCAGCTCTAGGAGTCTCCGTTGCTGTGAAACAGTGACAAACATGAATCCGAAGCCCATAACACTGTCCAGAAAGATTTTATTTCAGCCCACATCAGTATTTATGACACCTCATAACACGAAACCATACTTTTTCCTCCTTTGAGAGAGTCCGAGCGAGCCGTGGTTTGTTGCGGCCCAGCAGGATGAGTGTGTATGTGACCTCTTATGTGCTGGGAGCTCAGGATAAATAAAACATTGTGTAGATTAATGATCGAATGTGCACAGTGCTCCTCCTACACAGAGGAAAGCACACACATTTTAAGGAGATCAATCAAAAATATTTGGTCTGTATCAACAATGGAGGTCGTTAATGTTATGGGGGATAAATCATGTCCGACCACAGAGGCCTGGCTATAAACTATATAATTATTAGAATGATTATAGAGGAGAGCTATATATTTTTTATTGCCATTTTTTTTTAAACGTTTCCTTAAACAAAAAATTTCACAGGCATGACAAAATAAAATAGGATGCTGTCACCTCGACCTAACCATTTATAAATGACATAAAAAAAAAGGTTTAGCCGTCTAGAATCGGGAAGCAAGTGGAAATTATGCGTTTCTGCTTTTTAATGGACGGAACAAAGGTATTATATAAAGTAAATTTATCTCAGCAAGACAGCAAGTCTTTTTTAAACGATTTATGATCTTGATCATTGTCGTAGTGGATCCGGAGCCAGCGGATCACAGGAAATTGACACAAAAAGCGATAACAGACACTGGACAGCATGGCAGTTCATTCAGTAGACCAGAAGCTTCCTGGCTTGTTTTTGGAGATGAAAGGAAACCAGAGAACCCTGAGGAAACCTGCACGGACATGCTGAACCGAACCGGTTACCACGGCGACATGAGTAAATAGCTCCCATTGTATCACACAGTAAAAAAAAGTGAGTTTTGGTCTTTTACAGTTTTATACAATGAAAGTTGTTTGTTTTTTAAAAATCAAGAGAAAAAACAAAATCATCCCAATCGGCTTGACTCAATTGCACAGCGTAATTCCAATAAACCTTCAAAAAAAAAAACCAAATGATTAAAGACATTACCTAGAGATTGTTGTTCTTTCTGGGCAGAAAATTATACACTATACACCATTTAACTTCTGAACGAATTGCCAGTTACGGATGCAGTCTACAGGATGTAATAAAACATAAGCATATGTATCTTAGTTCACAAGGGCCATGTAATTTTCTATCTTTAGCTTTGAGGCTTCAGTTTGAACACGTATCAGAAACAGTCGGTTCAACCGAAACTCGAGACCAAACAAAGATCTAGAGCAAGACATCTGCGTGATAAATGCAGCAGGCCATCAATTAATCAACATGACACATTTACAATATGATGACAAATGAACCGTTATGCAAACACTGAGGCCCACGATGACCAAAGTACTGCTTTGGTAAACGCAGGCTGAGATTTTAATTTGAATGTAATCTAATATTTAACTCTATAGGATTTTTGTCATTTATAAATGACATAAGAAAAGAAACTTTTCAAAACAGCATAAACGTTTAAGCAATCATGTTTTATTTAAATGCTGTCACTTGATGTCCTCTTTAATCAGGAAAATTGAAGGTTATTTGTCATGTGATCAACATTTTTAGCTACGAGGACATAAATAGAAGGCAGCATGTTCGGGGAGCCGCAAGGTTAAATTTGGACTGGATTCTTTTTCCAGAAAATATAATTACCATCTCTAAATATACTTTCCTGAAGACCCGTGTCTTTTCCCCTCTAGATTTTTTTTTAAAATAAATAAAAAATAAGGCACCAGAGGTCAAAAAAATGTCTCAGTTGGCAATATATTATGGGGGATTTTAATAGAATGTGTTTGTTTGCTCTCCTGGGATCCGCAAGTCAGAAATCGTATCTGTTGCTCGCCAGCTTTTACTCTAAACAAGGAAATACTGGGAATCATCAGTAGGACATGCGAACATAATGGATTAATAAAAGTCTTACTAAAACGCACGTGTGCTGTAAGAATGAAATAACAACAAATGTTTGGATTTAACAGGCTCCAGAAGCTTGGAAAATGCAGCCTTTTAACATTTATGTCCTTCATCAGTGGAGAGAAATGAGGTATATACTAAAACTTCATAATCTGGTATCAATTTGTAGATTAAGTCATTTAATTTGACCTAATTAGTCATGTCAATTTAAAAAAAAATTTTTTGGTTGGAATTTTCTTTTTTACTTTTTAAATGTTTTGATATTTCTTACGTATTTTAATGTGTTAGTTCTAGGTATTATTATTTTTTACGATTCATATTAAAATATTTAATGTCTTATTTATATTATTATTTATTCTTTATTATAAACATAAATCAATAATCAATATTATTAATTTATTTTAGGTATTTCTTTTTTTTTTTCCAATTACAATTTTGCTTGAATTATATTCATTTCAGATTTATTTATAATATCACGATTGCCATTTTCTCTGTAATTGTACCTTTGGCAATGAACTATATAGAGAACAGAAAACTAGCTAGTCATGCCAGTTACCGTTAATATTGACGTTTCTCCATTTATGTACTACCTCCAAAACGTGAGCTAATATGGCTCTTAAAGAACATTTGAACACTGCTTAACTGCACATCATTGGCTTTAACCTTCAAAAGATAGCTCATTTTTTCCTGAAAAGCTTATTTACCTAGTAACTGGCTGTGAGAGCTAACTGAAAGTAAACAGAGAATTAGCTAGTCATGCTAATTGTTTACACTGACACCTTGACTCATTTTCCTAAACTCTAGATATAAAGTCCTTCTTAACTTTGTTGAAGTCTTTCTCAGTTGACAAACTGCATGTTTTCTTGACTTTAACCATTAAAGGTTTTATGCTAATCAAGGACTATTAGCAATGGCTAAATGAGTAAATAAGTATTTTGCTAGGTTTTAGGAGAGCAAATTAAGATATTTTACTAATTTATTCTGAACTTCCTCAAATAATTAATCACCTAGCAGTGACTAAATAGCTAAATAGATAATTTTTTATTAAGAAAATGAATATTTTTGTTAATATTTTGTCAACTTTTCTTCGAAGCTTTTATACTTTACATTCGCTACTTACTTTGGTTACTTTTGAAACATAAAATTAGCTAGTCATGCTAATTTTGTGATTGTATTGCACTTTTCTTCTAAAGTCCAAGCTAAAATGTTTATTGAAAACTGATTAATTTCTTAATTTTGGCTTTGACCACCAGAAGTTAGACATTTGGAGTCGCAGCAACTGTAAAAATATCCAAAAAAAAAAAATAATAAAAATTACAAACTCTGATGTAATGTTGAGAAAACTGCATTCAATAAATCACAACCATGATGTAGTTATTGACCCATCAGCTAATAACACTAACACTAACATACTCATACAAATATTAGTGCATATTACTGTACAACACATCAGCCTGAGATAAAGTGTTGTGTCTATACTGCCCTCTAGTGGAAATCATTCGTAATGACATGGCAGTCAGTAGGAAGTTAAGTTCTGCTCCTAATATTTAAACTCATGCCATTTTCTATCAAATCCAGATGAAACATATCAAGAGGCACTTACACAGTAATGCAGTTTCCATTAACACGCAGACTATAGACTATTCGGTGCGAGCAGTGAATCTGAAAGAGAGCAGGGTGTTGCTGTTGTTGTTGTTGTTGATGTTGTTGATGTTGTTGATGATGTCACAACATGACACTCTGTAACCGAACCGTACAGCGCTGAGACATATAGAAAGCATGTCATGTTATTTTTACTCTATTAATTGGCATATCCAGTGCACAGACCCCAGAGGCGGCCCTGGGGTTAAACACGCAATCAGAGCAGTAAGCTAGGAGACTAGCACACGCAGCTCTGCTGGCAGTGTTACCCATGATCCCCTCAGCCATAACAAATCATACACGTGGCCACTGATGGACAGCTGGTTTACAGCCGGTGTCAGGCATTAACAGATTTGATCCGTATTGGAGGAGGAAGGCAGGGGCAGAAAGGAGGGGAGTAGAAGAGCTAGGACCTCACCATGATTCATGACTCAAGAAGGGGTTTCCATGCTTATATGCTCTGATTTATAGCTGTGTGTGTGTGTGTGTGTGTGTGTGTGTGAACGAGAGAGAGAGAGTGAGAGAGAGAGAGAGAGAGAGAGAACATTTCTCTTTCTAAGATGTAACACAATCATATTAACCATATGTGGTCCTCATAAAAAACAGAAAAAGTTATAAAACAGGTCAAACAGCACCAGTGAAATAATTGGAACAAAATCATGATCTAAAATGCAAACTTTTATTTTTATAAACTTTTATTTTTATTTTTTATTTTTATAACTTTTATATAAAGTTTTATAAACTTTTTGCCATGCATGTTCTTTTAGTAAGTACACTAGATGTGTGAGAAGTGAGTGTATGATAGCTGTGTGTGTGTGTGTGAGAGAGAGAGAGAGAGAGAGAAAGTGTGTGAGTGTGAGTACATAGATGCATGTTAATGTGAGCGAGAAAGAGAGTACACTGGACGTGTGTGTGTTTGGGTTTGTGTGTCTCCCTGAGATGGAGAGAGAAAGTACACTAGAGGTGTGTGTGTGTGTGTGTGTGTGTGTGTGTGAGAGAGAGAGAGAGATTGCTTTACATATTGTTCCCTAAAACTCTTAACCCACACACACACATACACCTAGTGTACTTTCTCTCTCTCTCTCTCTCTCTCTCTCTCTCTCTCTCTCTCTCTCTCTCTCTCTCGTGCAGTAGAGTTCACACAGCAGAGAAACAGAGAACCCGTGTGATGCTTTACGAACTATGAAATTCACTTAAGAGCAGAGCGGAAAGCGAGCGATGCCCGTAAATGGGATTTACAATGTAAATCCTACAGTAAATATTTGGGAGCGTTGTGGAGGGCAAGCTGAGTGAAGAGGGATGATGGATCGAAGGATAAGAGTGGCAGCTCATTCGAAACGGATACACCGCAATCTCCCAAACTCTTCTGATTGCGCGCGCTCTCGGTGACCTCGTGAAGGCCGAGGCGCTGGCAGCTTGCTCACAAACTAATCTCCCCCTGCTAAGTGAGTAATTGGATGTGAGCGCTTATGTATTTTTGTAACGAGCTGACAGCATATTTCCACTGCCTGCCCAAAAGGTTACCCTAATCAACATGGTCACGCTGTTTCTCTCAGAGTGACAGCGCCGCGCTACGAGCATGAAACACACACACACATACACACACACACAAGTTGCCAGATGTGGGCATATCTGTTCCTGCACGGCCCGGTGAGCCGTCTCGTCATCGACGTCAACGCAAAGCAGTCCTTTATCTCAGATGTATGTGCAATATATCAACCGAGGATTTGTTTAAAAGGAATATTTCAGGATAAAAACACTTTAGATTGTACTGTTAGGGAAAACCAACAAAAGTGGTGCTGTGACGCTGTCTCCTGATGCAAAGCCAGTACTGTCTGTTACCTTCATAGAGCATTGTATTCATTTTGTACCACATATCTTATTTTCCTGCATGTTGTAGAGTTTTCCTCACTTTTTCCACACCTAGAAAGCCCCTCATCACATGTACAGTACCTAAACACTAGAGATTACTGCGTTACATATTTTCCATTTTGACACATGAACCCTTTAGGGCACTGCATCTCTTTTTCCCCACTAGAAGCCACCCTGGAGGTCCCTTCATCACTTACTTTGCACAGACGGAAACCCTACAGGACACCGCATCATGTATTCTCTGTTTAAAGACACGCTAAAGGGAATTTATTCGATTTTCTCACTGCATCCCATTTACTCCACCCATTAGGGCACTTGATCATATTTCCTTAAACACAAGAGAACACTATAGTGCACTGAACCATGTATTCACCTCTGTAAGGACATCCTTTAGGGCATGTTTTCTTGCATGTAGCAGCCTAGAGGGCATTTTATTTATTTATTTATTTATTTTTACATTTCTTTTATTTTCAGGACATATAATATGCAAGGCATTATCGTTGTCATGTTTTATCTGTCATACGGGCAACCTCGAGGGCACATTTAGATTTTTTTCTCAGCCATGAAGCAACCGTTAATGGTAAAACCTTTCAGAAAAGGACATGTGCTATAAACCACGACATTATCAAGCCTCTTTTTCTGACACCTACACTAGTGTGCCGACAGCAACACAAGCCTGTTGTTATTGCTTTTTTGGGATTACGAGGAGCAAAACCCAAAAACGAGGCACTGGCCAGAGGAAAGCCACATGTGGCGAGTCATATTCTGCGTTTTTAATCTGTAACCTAATCTGATGGCTGTGTGGGAAATCAGAGAGCGGCGTGACGAACAGCGACTCTCGTGACGGGCGGTCCCATGACCACAAATGTTTCCCTCTTTCACTGGCGAGTGTGGAATAAAACATCACACAGCGGATTGTTTTCCATCGCACACGGAGGTGTTCCATTTAAAGCGCCAAGACAATTTCAGTGCTGCGGTCCAGATTTTATATTCCGAACCCTACTGAAACACTACGGCTAAGCTCAGGAGTTTAGCGTTTCATAGGAAACAGTTTGGAGAAAAATCGACCTTGCATCATTTTCCGTCTCGAAACAAACGTACAGTATGTGCGCTGAGCCGTATAGTAGTATTGATACGCTTGAAGCTCCAGCTATCTGTACAGTTCATCCCTCAAATAATTTCCCACCATTTGCACTGAATGAACAACAACAAAAAAAAACAGTCAGATGGCTGCCGTCATAACTGTATGTAACGACCATGTTTATAGATTAAAGCAAGTGTGAAGAAGTCAACGTGCTTCTTATAAATGTTTCCATTAAACAGCCGAGTGAAGGAATGTTTATAGCTGCTCTAACATAAGCAATAACCTGATTCGTGGACATTCCATAGTATTAAACGCAACTCTCTCTCACTCACTCATTTTCTACCGCTTATCCGAACTACCTCGGGTCACGGGGAGCCTGTGCCTATCTCAGGCGTCATCGGGCATCAAGGCAGGATACACCCTGGATGGAGTGCCAACCCATCACAGGGCACACACACACACACTCTCATTCACTCACACAATCACACACTACGGACAATTTTCCAGAGATGCCAATCAACCTACCATGCATGTCTTTGGACCGGGGGAGGAAACCGGAGTACCCGGAGGAAACCCCCGAGGCACGGGGAGAACATGCAAACTCCACACACACAAGGCGGAGACGGGAATCGAACCCCCAACTCTGGAGGCGTGAGGCGAACGTGCTAACCACTAAGCCACCGTGCCCCCTTAAACACAACTATAAATGGATAAAAGTTGATTATTTTCCTATAACACGACATATACAGCACATACTGTACAATTGTACATACTGTACATTAAGCACATGTTCAGTATGAGATGGCAATAAATTTTTTTCTCATTTTATAAAAAAGGATATTTGGTGGGATGCAGTTTTGATGACTTGTTATGTATCCTTAAAGCTGTAGTACAAAAGTGGAACAACAACAAAAAAAAACCAGAGGAAATCTTGCGTACGTTCCATTTCTCGCCATTTTCCTTTAAAGTTTGCCGCAGCTGCAAGCCTTTAGAGCTTGTACTGGCTGTAGGAACGTCACAAACACACATAAAGGTTACTGTGGATACGCCACACAGCAGTGTTTTTACTTTCCTGGACACAAGCAATCAGACTCCTATAATTTCACCATTCCACATGGACTTACATAAACTGTCCTTCACTTCCTGAAGCGCTTTTTTTCTGTGCTTCTGTCTATCCGCGGTGCACGAATCATCCGTGCAGAACTTTATGTAATGTAATCAAAGTCAGCTTTGTATTTTATACAACCAATCAGGCTCAAACGGGCCGCGCGCCGGAGCGCTAGAGCGCTGGGGCCGAGCAGGCACAGTACTCATCAGCCTCAATGTGCTCGTTGTTTGAATTCCTTGTGTTTGTATAAACCAGATTGGTTTGCACTTAACCCTGTAATATATGCAAAACAATCCTCCAGATAATACTCTTAAGCTTCACCAGTTGCCACTCTGGCAGCTGCAGTAAACGTGGCCTGCGTAAGAATAATGGCGTGTAATAAATTATGACATGAAGCAGCGAGCGTCACTCACTCGGGCCCGCTCAGAATCCAGCCACCATCAGCAAGCGGGATATTAAAAATGACACCGCAGTGCACATGTGCAGGTCACAGGGTCACGGACATTGGGGAAGCCTAAAGAAACAGAGGCCTCGTAAAAGACTATTTAAACAAACAGGATTGGGAGAGGTGACTTCAACACTGCTGATTTACATCATGCCAGAAACTCGTGCACTAATGGCTTTGGAAGTAAAAGTATCAGGGACAAGTTCAGTCAACAAAGTGGAGAAAAAGAAAATAATACATTTCTTAATTACGCAGCCTTCGTGTGCTTTGGGGATTCAAGACCTAATGAAGTTGGAGCGTTGGAAAAATTCAGAAATGTTTTCTGACATTTAGTATGCTTATTTATTTATTTATTTATTTATTTATTAACTTTTTTTTTTTAATACAACTTAGCAATGCTGCAACTACAATCCAAAAGTTTTGGCACTCCTCATGCAAATGACCTGAAAAATCATCTTAAATAAAATAAATTTTATTCAATTTTAAAATCAATTTTATTCTACACCGATTGACTTCTGAACTCAAATGAATGTCGAGTGATATTTATTTAAACATAATTTTTTTTCCCCCCTTAAAAGTCAGTCGTTGAAGCAATGAATTCTTTTCAAAAATATTGGCTCTCAGGCGTCATTGGGCATCAAGGCAGGATACACCCTGGACGGAGTGCCAACCCATCACAGGGCACACACACACACACTCATTCACTCACGCAATCACACACTAGGGACAATTTTCCAGAGATGCCAATCAACCTACCATGTATGTCTTTGGACCGGGGGAGGAAACCGGAGTACCCGGAGGAAACCCCCGAGGCACGGGGAGAACATGCAAACTCCACACACACAAGGTGGAGGCGGGAATCGAACCCCCAACCCTGGAGGTGTGAGGCGAACGTGCTAACCACTAAGCCACCATGCCTCCCACAGAGAGAACATATAGAGGTTTTTATGTAATTCTGTCATAATAATTATGTACATTCATCTTAGAATCTTACATAGTCAGGTTCATGACCTGGATTTGTTTTAGATGTAATATTTATAATATTATGTATGTTAGGAACGATTTTGTTAAACCGTAGATCAGGTTACTTGAACGACTTTGTGAGCAAGTGGGAAAGAGGTGGACGATCATCCGAGTGCACAGAAACACCATTATTCTTCATCAAAGCTCATCAAGTTGTACATGGAAATCAACACAGGAGCTAAATTAATGTTGGGAATGTTGTTCCAGTTATCCATGATGGACAAGCTAAACATCAGGCCTTTTATCCCAACTGTTTCCTCTGAGCTATATTTGGGAGCACGGCTTCACGGCCTGAATGCAGATGAGGAATCTACAGTCAGGTCAGAATGAGTAGCTCTGTGGTTTTCATCCTCCATTGCCACAGAGAAATGTTGGTGCTCTGCTGCCAGATTTTCCTGCTGAAACCTGATACAGGACGCCGGAGCCTGAAGACAGGGGCCGCTATGCAAATGAAACAGTAATCAAAACGCCATGTTCTCCAGAGTTCAAGTGCACCCTGGCGTGAGATCTGGGTGTGAGCTAATCCAAACTCCTCACGCCCTGTAGATGCTAATTAAAATCTCTCTCTCTCTCTCTCTCTCTCTCTCTCTCTCTCTCTCTCGCTCTCTCTCACACACACACACACACACACGCACACGCACACACACTGACTTGAAGTCCCACAACAGATTAAAGAATAAACTGCACTTACAGTACAGTAATGTGCTGCTCCACCTTAATACCGCGAACAACCACAAGATGGCAGACGCGTCCACAGAATTATGCGCTAAACAATTCAGTTCCCAACCACAGACATTTGTTTTGCCTGTAATTCAATAATATAATATAATATAATATAATATAATATAATATAATATAATATAATATAATATAATATAATATAATATAATATAATATAAAAGCTCGATTTAATACCTCATGGTTTCTATAGTAACAGCTATTCACGAGTCTTGTGTTATATTTCATTTAAAACTAATACTAAACAGATTAAAATGTGCTTTTATTTATCAAAAACAAATGAAGCTGTGATATTATGTAATATTTAACGTTTATAGAAGGCGTCTCCAGCATCATTGCTTTGTAGTCAACTTCTACCACAGGAAAGGTTTTCAGCTGTCTTTTTTTATTATTATTATTTTGTCTCGCAGATGTTCCACCAGATTAAATATAACGCCAAATGTTTAAAAATAGTTAAATACAGAGATAAAAAAAAATTCCTGCGGTATAAGCGTTTGTTTTGTAAAATGCTCGACGAAATCATAGGCCGAGGAAGCACACTCACTCACTCACTCATTTTCTACCGCTTATCTGAACTACCTCGGGTCACGGGGAGCCTGTGCCTATCTCAGGCGTCATCGGGCATCAAGGCAGGATACACCCTGGATGGAGTGCCAACCCATCACAGGGCACACACACACTCATTCACTCACACAATCACACACTACAGACAATTTTCCAGAGATGCCAATCAACCTACCATGCATGTCTTTGGATCGGAGGAGGAAACCGGAGTACCCGGAGGAAACCCCCGAGGCACGTGGAGAACATGCAAACTCCACACACACAAGGTGGAGGCGGGAATCGAACCCCCAACCCTGGAGGTGAGAGGTGAACGTGCTAACCACTAAGCCACCGGCCGAGGAAGCAAATGTGATTTATTTTCACTATACCCACATGTGCTGAAGTGTTTTATTCCTCTCCAAATGATTAATATGTAATATTTCAAACACAGATATTCTATTTTGTTTTCACACAAATCCTGGTTACTTGTCAGAATTTTAGAATATTGCACTAATCAACAGGAAGTTGCATCATCCACATTTCCTGAACCACAGGTTTATTTAATTCTTTTTTTTTCCCCCTTTAATTTTTATTGATATTGTGATTTTGACTGTTAAGGATAGATACAGGAAGTTATGACGAAATGTTTAGAAGTCTTTCATTCCTCCTGGCATTAGCACAGATGCTAGTTATCCACGTTGTATTTGCTAATTCTATGCTAACAACATCAAAAACTTCACAAAGCAAAATGAAGTCACTGTTTGTTTTCAGTGCTTTTTTAAACTTGTTGAAAATGCTTGAATCCATTGTGCATATCACAATAAAAATACTTTTTATTTATTTATTTATTTGTTTGTTTAATGAGAATGCAAAATCTTCCACACTGATGTTTAGCGGTTCCTTCAGCTGCCCTATAGGTTAAAATGCTACCACAAACGTTCACATGTATGTTTTGCTAAGTTCACCTCAAGCATGTTTTCAGTCAGATCAGGACGAACGAGACCTTTTCGAATAAGAAACTCCTGATTTTTTTCCCCCTGCTCTATAACCTCCAGGTTTGCTTGAAATTGAAATGCGCTTCGAGAATATTTATGCCTCAGGAAGGGAAACATCTGGCAGGGTTTTTCGAGTGGTTCCTGATTTCGCGAGCCTCGGGGCGCCGGTGTATGCTGGACTATGCTGAAAGAAGCGATGGATAGAGCTGATTTAATCAACATATACGTCGCCTATTAAAAAACTTCCCACTGGAAAAACAATGACAGTCCATTATATTTCACCAATTCTCTGCAGCAGCACAATTAAAAAGAAAATCTGTTGGAAAAAAAGAAGAAGAATAAATGATGGACCGCACTGAGGTGACATGGTTAATCACTGTAGCCATAAATTAATAAGCCCACACATTAAGTATAATTTATTTCCTCTGTCACAGAAATACAGTAGCTATGAATTGTACCTTCACAATCTAAGCCCTAATAATAAACTATTCAATCGTTCCTATGGTGCAGTTTTCCATATAAGCAGACTTTTAGGTTCGTGTTTATCTTCTATTAACCTTTACAGAAGGAATCTCTAGTGTCAGTGTCGGAACAGACGGCTTTGCGCTTCCTTTGCGTCGTCTTGGTAACATGATTTATATGAAATGTATAATATCAACAGAGAAAAACACATTCTGTGTAGCTAGTAACATAAGCGATAACATGAATAGTAGACGTTAAATATAACGATAAACGGATAATAAGTATGACGTGTGAATCTATGTCAATAGTCTTTCATTGTGGTACTTAATTCTGGATGAATTAAGGATTTTATTGTAAAATAATCAAGTTGGATGTGGCACTCATAGGGTATCACATCACTCATAGATTATTGATTATTGATTAGGAATCTGGACCCTCTAAGGATTCTGGAAATTTCTGGAAAGTCACGAGAAAGTTGATCTTTGTTAAAATCTCTCTCCAGCACAAGGCCTTTTCCGATTATGAAGCGTTTTTCTTTCCGATTACCAGATGGCACTGTTGAGTCACTCACTCCATCTAATCGTCTTATTTCCAACTCGTACCCCTGGCGAGGTCTGATTTATGAGCTAACCGTCGAATCCTTAATATCATCGCTGCTCTCTGCAGGTCAGAGCTGAGAAGCCAATATTTGAACACAACTAGTAGCACATTATTAAGCCTGTGTTGGCCACTTATTCAGGAGCATTAGCATAATGCATGCCAGCTCTACTCAAAGACAGTAGCTCTTTTCACCAGGTCCCAGCTTCACCCTCGATTTTAATTGGTGCTGTCTCTGAATGGGATGGGAGAGTCGAACCCGCTTAGCCCTGTCACACACGAGCCACGCGCCGGCCTCTGTTCATTTCCCGCTCATCTCACTTTCAATTAGTGACCTGCCTTTCCAAGGCCGGGTGCTAGCAAGGAGCCTGGACAGCTAATGAATCTATGTGTGGGTGGATGCAGGGACGTAAACCTATATTACATACTAACTGGACCAAAGGCATCATCGGACAATCTGCTGTCTGCTTCTTCACCGATGTGGTTTAGAGCACTGTATGACTTCCTGTCATCTTTAAACACCAACAAATTAAAGCACAGAAGCTAAGCAAGTGTAACATTACCAAGGAAAATCAACAAAAAGTATGATTGTGAATTTGGGAAAGACATTTTTTCTCACAAATGAGCCTCAGCTGTTTGAGCCAGAGTGCAGCTTGCATAAGAAATATCTCCATCTCACAGAAAAACAAATCCAAACTGACCCAGAACGTTTGGAGCAATCTGGCTAATTGGGGATCATTGGTGTTTATGTTAAAAGCCAAAATGCAGAATGATCAAAAAACATCAAAAAGATGTTGATTATTAATATTAATCTAACATGTAAAATAAAAACGTTAATTTTAATATGAATTAATATGTTGGTTTCAATGAGATGAAAAAATATGTTGGTTTCAATGAGATGAAAAAATGCTTTATGATAAGTGTGAATAATTACGACTGCGTTGCTCAAAGTTCTGTTTGCACACGCTCAGTGTCGATTGCTGGTTCTCACCTCCTGAGGTGTGGGTGTGGCTTGTGAGCTTTAATTTGCATATTCTCTAAGGAACAACAAATGATTTATTTGTTGTTCGATGGTTGTTCGAACAATCTACTGTACTATGTACAGTATAATGACTTTCGACATGAGCCTGGGTGTTTGTACATATCTTCACTCCTATTGGTCGCTTCAAATTTGCATAAAGATCAATTTTTTTTCAGCTTGGTCATGTCACTGACCACGTCTGCATCTAGATGCCAACGGCTTCTGTCGCTCATGTTGTGGAAAATCTGGTATAGAATGATCTATGGTCACTTTGTCACTGCGAGTCTCCGGTGTCAGACTTTTAAATATTCAATCCCTTGAACACGCTCACTCCCCGACTTCCTGTTTAGAAAGGAAACATTTTGTTCAAACCACAGATTTCAAGCCATTTCACGGTCGCTTGAAGTTCTCTGCTGTTTTTCTGTCTTATTAACTTTGAGAGAGAGAGGGAGAGAGAGAGAGAGAGAGAGAGAGAGAGAGAGAGAGAGAAAGAGAGAGAGAGAAAGAGAGGGAGAGAGGAGGAGAAAATAGGGAAAGTGACAAAGAGAGAGAATAATGAATCAGCGAGACAATGAGAAAGAGATTGCGAGAGAAAGATACACATAGAGAAAGAGAGAGAGAGAGAGTGAGTGAGTGAGTGAGTGAGATAGAATAATGAATGAGAGAGAGATAGTGAGAATGCGAGAGAGGGAGAATGAGAGAAAATGAGACAGAGAGAGAATGAGCGAGAATGAGAGAGAAAGAGAGAGAGAGAGAGAGAGAGAGAGAGAAGGAAAAAAAGATGGTGTTATAACATAACAGGCCATTCACAGACGTTCCATAATATAAGATAAAAACCTAACAATCTTTTATTTTAATTGTGATTGTTGGCAAAACACTGTGCTGTTATTAGAAGGAAAAAAAAAAACACCATTTAATGTGATGTGCTGTTATTGGAACGTAATCAACTTCATCACACCATCCTGTGACATCACACTCACTGTTCTCTAATTCCTTCCTTCCTCACTTATATTCCTTTCTGTTTCTTCTTTGCTACTTCGTTATTGTACAGTAATAAAGCTAACGGTGGGTGAAACCCGAAGCAGAATGGAAATGAGAAATGAACGTGATTTTTTTTTTACAAAATAATCTTGTTTGCTTAAGGTTGCTTAATGTACCAAGACAGTCGTTAATTAGTTCGGGGCCTTAAAGGTTCATCAGATTCTGTTCTTTGTCTCACCTAGCTATAAATATTTACACATATCCTGTTTTAGGCTTTACAAAGACCTCTGAATGTAAATCCGAACGTCTCCCACTATGCTCAGCGATTACAAACTATATCAACAAGCCAGACTCGGTGACTAGATAGACGTCGACATGAGCACAGCATGAACACTCGCGTATCGTCTTCCGTGTGATAAAGTCCTTGTTACCTGATGCCACAGCATTTAAATGGCACGTTAGATTGTATTAGCTTTATTAAACATTAATTACTTCCTAAAAAAAGTTGTCAGCAGCGCACTTCGACTTGGCAGACAGTGGGGGGTGGGGGGTTGGCAGCCGTTTTTCTCCAGGTCCTATAAGGAACAATTCACAATTTGTTGTCTTCTAATTCAGTTAATTGTAATACATTAAATTAAAAGCTTGAAATCATTGAGCAAGGTTTGAAGATTCGAGGACTGGTGACAATGCTGGGTATTTAAACAGAGTTATGCTAAAGGAGTGGTTCAAATACCATTAAATAACTTCATCAGTTACCTCAAAAGTAGTGGATGGGTGTTAATTTTGCTTCTTTACATATTTTATTTTTAAAATAAAGTACAGAAATAATTTGTTTTTACAACTGAAAGAAAATTTCTAAATGACACAATAGTTAGTGGGATGCTACCTGATATGAAACAAACATTATTTAATAATTAAATTTCTTATATGATTCCAAAATTGCCCGTTCCACTATAAACACCAATCCACCCAAAACCAGCCTACTACCATAACCACATACACACCCTAACCCCACTACCACCATAATCGTACATCCTAACCCCACTACCACCGTAACCGTACATCCTAACCCCACTACCACCATAACCGTACATCCTAACCCCACTACCACCATAACCGTACACCCTAACCCCACTACCACCATAATTATACAACCTAATCCCACTACCACCATAACCGTACACCTTAACCCCACTACCACCATAATTATACAACCTAACCCCACTACCACCATAATTATACAACCTAATCCCACTACCACCATAACCGTACACCCTAACCCCACTACCACCATAATTATACAACCTAACCCCACTATCACCATAATCATACATCCTAACCCCACTACCACCATAACCGTACATCCTAACCCCACTACCACCATAACAGTACATCCTAACCCCACTACCACCGTAATTATACATCCTAACCCCACTACCACCGTAACCGTACATCCTAACCCCACTACCACCATAACCGTACATCCTAACCCCACTACCACCGTAATTATACATCCTAACCCCACTACCACCGTAACCGTACACCCTAACCCCACTGCCACCATAACTCTACTTCCTAATCCCACTACCACCATAATCGTACATCCTAACCCCACTACCACCATAACTCTACTTCCTAATCCCACTACCACCATAATCGTACATCCTAACCCCACTACCACCGTAATTATACATCCTAACCCCACTACCACCGTAACCGTACACCCTAACCCCACTGCCACCATAACTCTACTTCCTAATCCCACTACCACCATAATCGTACATCCTAACCCCACTACCACCATAACTCTACTTCCTAATCCCACTACCACCATAATCGTACATCCTAACCCCACTACCACCATAACCGTACACCCTAACCCCAGTACCACCACAACTCTACATCCTAACCCCACTACCACCATAAGCATACATCCTAACCCCACTACCACCGTAACCACATATTCAACATAACCACACGTACCACCACCGACCGGCCCATGGTAACATCGCATACTACAGTACCACCACCCACCAATCCACCCTAACCCCGTCTACCACCATAATCACCCATACACCCAAACCCTGCCTAGCGCCATAGACACAAATTCACCCTGACCCCACGTAGCCAAAACCATGGGTCCACTGTAACCTCGCCTACTACCGTAAGCACCAATCGACTCTAACCCTGTCTACCACTATAAGCACCAATCCACCATAACCCTTAATACCACCTTAACCATCCATTCACACTAACCCCATGTACCTCCACCCACCAGTTAACCCCAACCTCACTTACCACTATAAGCACCCATACACCTTAACCCTGCATACCACCATAAACAAACATCCACCCTATTCTCACCCATTACCATAAACACACATCCAACCTAACCCTGCCTTCCACCTTAACTACACATCCACTCTGTCTACCACCCATTTAACACCCACCCTAACTTTGCCTACCAACATAACTGTACATCCTAACCATCCATACTATCCTAAACACCCACCCAAACACTGCCTTAACACATAGTCCCCGTGTTCCTGTGTTACCTCTGATGTATATAATATCGCCTCAAGTTATTCATTTTGCTTCGTATTTATTTAGCATCTGTGTTTTCCCCCACATTTCTATTTGTTTTCTTCAGTTCCTACTTACTGTATTCTGATCTGTTATTATATGTTGCTTTGCCAATACATGCCAATAAAGCACACACTGAACTAAATAAATGTGTGGAAGTAGAAAAATAGAGAGTGAACTACAATTTCTATCATTTTACGTCACTCAGTTTGACTCAAATTTATTTGTCTTTCAATTTTCCACTGTAATCTGGATGTCCAGCTCGCACTCACCAGCTCAGAAACGAATAACCTTCATGTGATATACATAATTGCATTCAGATCGTGTGATTGGACTTGATCTATGCCTTGATTGCTATAAAGCTGCATGTGCATGTTTTTTTTTTTACACTTCTAGACCTTCATAACAAAATCCAATGATTAAAAGCCATATCATGTGACACAAATCAGATAGAAAAGGACACTGGGTTTCACAAATTTTTTAAAGTGAAGAAAAAACATCATCCCCTTTTATTCACTCTCGGACCATTGCCTTGATTTTTTACATAATATCCTTTTGAATGAATAACACACCGAGTGACATTTTGGATTAGTTTTGGAGAAACAATGAAATAAACATTTCTCTGTAGCGGACCCAGACCTTCGTATCCGACTATAAATGAAGAGTTATAAGCCTCGTTCACTTTCTGTTTCGCCATAAACACAGCGAGAGGAAATAGTGCAATATGAGTTATGATGTTGCTGTAGAACCCCTTGTGAGCGTATTGTAAGCGCCTCAGCTGGCCGAGTGTTGCCGATAGAGCCGAGTTTTCCGTGCTCAGGTGTGAAAGGTCCTCACTGCGACTCTTTGAATTCAATCTCGAACGGCACGATTGGGTTCAATTCAATTTCAGGCCCATCCAATTTAGAAAGTTTTTTTTTCCATTGGTTCTCCTAAAAGAATCATTTCTGAGCTCTGATCTCTTGTGAAATACATGCCAATTCTCCCTTTGAATCAGAGATTCAAAGTAATACTTGAATCGATTGCATTAAAGATAACGTGTGTGAACTTTACTAGGCGATGTACTTTTCTGAGAGAGATTAGATTGAATCGGTGTTGCATTCATTTTAACTTGTTGCTTATAATGAAAATTATGGGCCGTGTTCAGAGATGAGTTCAGCACGCATAAAGAGGAATTACGTATTGATGTGAAAATTGCACACACTGATATTCAGTCCTCTGAGGTTACCGAATACCGAATAGAGAGTTATGCAAGAGTTTAGGCGCCGTTTGCGTAAACAGAGATCTGTCCCGATTCTGAGCTAGACATGTTTTACAGGCTTGAGGAAGGAACACCACTTTCTGACAGTTTCAGGTAACTACAATATTTTGCGGTAAAATGTATATCTAAACACACACACACACACGCACACACACACACAACATTTGAGGCTGACATTATGCGTATACCGTATTTTCCGGACTATAAGCCGCAACTTTTTTCTCCACACTTTGAACCTTGCGGCTTAAACAATGACACGGCTAATATATGGATTTTTCACGCTTTCAATTTTTTCTTTTCAAAAAAACACATTCTGTGACGTGTTCAGTTTTTTGGCGGCATGAAGCTTTCATTAGACCAATGAAATTGCCGAACGGGTTAAAGGAGGGGTCTCCGATGTTTGAGAAATGCTTCAGAAAACTGAGTTTTCCACAGTTTTCCACAAACTAAAAATCAAAGCAAAAATCAAAACAAATGTGTAGCCAATAAGCAGAAAGGGGCGTGTCTTGTCAATATGGGCGGAGAGAGTGTTCAGTGCGCATGTGTGACATTAGCAGGAAGCAGTTTTAACATTGACATGGAGGATAAAAACAAAGAAAGAAAGAGAAGAAAGGCTTACGATAAGGTAAGAAGTAGGACGTGTTAATATAGGATCAGCTTTCCAGTGCTGGAGAGAACTTATGCCTCTTTTCCACCGGAAAGAACCAGGTGCTGGTTCAGAGCTAGCACTGGTGCTGGTTCAAAGTTGGTTCCACTGGTGAACCTTCTAAGAACCGGTTTGCCTTTCCACCGGCTAGAGAGCATCAAGAGCCGAGTGTGACGTCACTTTATACGTGTCACGTGTCCCAGCAAATTTAGCGCAGCAGCGGCAATAACAGCGTTTAGCTCAGGAGTTATTGACTCGGGAAACTCCAATCTGTGAATATGTGGCCAACTTAATGCTCCTTCTGTTTCAATGTAGTACATGTAGGTTTATAGACGTGCGGCTTATTTATGTTCAAAATAATAATTTCTTTAAAATTCAGTGGGTGAAGCTTATATTCAGGTGCACTGAATAGTCCGGAAATTACGGTAATCATGACACTATTCATGAATATTAAATATGTTTCAAACTGTGGGCATGTTTCCTACATAAGATCGCACTTAATTAACAAAAACGACATTGTTTATTGATAAAACAACAAAAATAGCCATTTTTATGCTAAGCGTAATAAAACAGCACAATACCAGAATGCACACATATTACAGCTTCATGACCTGAGATTATAAAACAGTACTTGATTCAATCAGATTTGCTGCAGTTTATATAATTACATCTAGAACTACTCATGCACCAATAGATTACAACGTATTCTACATATATGCCGATTGTATTAGACATTTTGGTTTATTTTCCCAACACCAATTGGACAAAACTCTAAGGTTTAAATGCTATTGAAAAACCTTTGCCTCAGGCACAAGCTACTCATTTTATTTATTTATTTATTTATTTATTTATTTATTTATTTATTTATTTGTTCATTCATGATTTTTGAAATTATTTTTCTTTATTTATTTTTATTATACAGTAGCCGAACAAGAACAAGAAACACAGAAGCTTTCTGACCTTGTCCATGGGCTCTAAGTATGATTTTTCTTTTGATAAGTCTTAATAAAAAGATCCTGCTGTGAATACATCCCGCCGATCTTACTAACACTTATCTCTGTAGTGACCATAACAAGTGTGAGCTAAAAGTAGAGACTGTTTAAAAGGGTTTCATAATAAGAATTCATAATCCAAGCCCACAGTCAGGGTGAAAATAGCTGCAAAGTAAGAAAAACGTGTGTACGACTAGTAAATCTATGATCAGTGATTTAAAACTGGCAGGATGAAGTAAAAATCAGAAGATATCAGAATATATATATATACTAGCAACAAAGAGTAGGTATAGATTTAGAGTGTAGCATATACAATGTTCTCACAATGTTCAACGTTTTGTTAAAAAATTTGGACAAATTTCATTTCAAACAATTAAAATTACACTTATTTTTATGGTCAAGAAATAATTAAAAAAAAAGTACATTTAAATTAGTTATTACTCCTTCATGAATCTTAAATACCCCAATATGACTGACTTAGCTAACTGGCTAGTAAAGCTGACTTTTTTAATTGTCTTTTGTATTAAAATAAATTTTTGGCCAAACCAACAAAATAAAAAAAAAATCTACCAAGTGAGAAAAAACAAACAAACATGGAGGACAGAGTGACCGTGAAAAATGAGTCTTATCAGTGAGCAAATACACAGAGATGTAACCTTGACATATAAGATGGAAAATATTTTAAATCTCCGGCGAAGGCAACCAACATCCTCGTCACCTGTTTTCATTTTTTATTTCTGAGAATAATAAATTTAATCCAGAGAGCAAGCTAGGCTAATTAGTAGCGAGGATTGAGCTTTGTAATGATTACAGTGGGATGCACAGATTTTCTTCTTTTTTTCTTTATAAAAAAAGCTTAGCACATAAAAAAACCCACATATATCGAAAGCTGGCTTAGAGAGATTTAAATGTCATGTCATTATTGTTTTCAGTAATTTTTTTTCTCTCTCTAATTTGGTTTTATTCTACACTGTGGAGCTTTTTAAGCAGCCCTACTTTCATCCTCTCAGATGTAAAGTATTAAATATTTGGCACGGTGGTCAGTATTATGAGTTGGGTCTCAGGAACAAAGCTGAAATGAAACCCACACTACTGGCAGTAAGACGCGTAGGCTTGGACAACACAACGCTAAAACCAAATGGACAGGGATGAGAATGTTATCCAGGGAGAAAGCTCAGGAAAACAGAAAGACTCTGTAATTAAGGGGTGCTTAAATATTGAGAAATGCTTTTGATTCAAAAACTAGAAAGAAACTGCACACTAATTTAGCATATTCAGTTGTTAGTTAATAGCCTTCTTACTAATAGGTTATACAGTAAGTTAGTTAGAACTTTGCATTTAGTTAGCTAGCTAGGTAGCCGATTAGCTGAGAAATGTTAAAGAAACTGCCTCATAAAAGCACCAAATAAAAAGAATATCATATATGTGCTAATTTAACATATCCAATTGCTACCTAATAGCTTGCTTAATAATACACATTATGAAGTAATTAGTTAGAACTGTACATTTAGCTAGCTGAGACAAGTAAAAGACTTACAAGAGCACTAAATAAAGACAATGTCATATATATGCTAGTTTAGCATACTCTGTTGCTAGCAATTACCTTGCAACCATTAGTTAATTCTAACTAATTAACTACTTAGCTAACTAACCTGATAGCTAATGAGATGTTATATAGCTAGCTAGCAATGTTGATGAATCCCTATTGCTTTGAGATCTTCAGATTTGACCTTTTGTTTCAGTCAGGTGATTTTATCTTTCTTTATGTTTTTCTTTACTGCACTATGAACTAGTGTTAATTTCGTCAGACGAGACGAGATGAAATATGTTCGTCAACAACCTTTTTTTTTTCATGACTAAGACGAGACGATGACGAGACTGCACCACTGTCCAAAAACGCTGACTAAGACTAAATTAACATGCATTATTGTTGACGAAAAAAAAGACGAGACGAAAATGTTTTGTATAAAATAAAAACTAAGATAAAATCTCTCTTCATTTTCGTCTACAGTTGTCTCTGCTTTTTCATCAGCTGTTACACCTTTAAAATATTCAGCACAAGTTCGCGGCTTCGCGCTGTTTAGTGTGTGCGTAGAAACAATTTGTCCACACGCCGCTCAAAAAATAAATAAATAAAAAACCCTGAGTGCAAGTCCACCCCTGGTCTAGGCAGGCTTTTTGTGTTAAATTATATTTCCTGTCGCTGCGCAGGTTCTTTTATTGTACATGACAGCTTATGTCCCGATGACCGGTCTTTGCATTACGATTAAAAGCAGTATCAATAAAGTAAAAAATGTGATGTTCAGTCAAGTTCGAGTGAATCATATGTGAAACACTTTTTTTTACTGAAATGTTTATCAGTAATAATGTCAGTAATAATGTTATTTTAAAAAAGACTACAATTTTTTGACTAAAACTAGACTAAAATGACGAGACTTTTAGTCGACTAAAACCTGACTAACAAAAAAAATATGTGAATGACTAAACATGACTAAAACTAACAAGGACATTTGGCACAAGACTAAGACTAAGACTAAATTAAAAATAGGTGACGAAATTAACACTACTATGAACCCGAAGCAGAGATGAAATCTGACTAAAAATGACACACATTTATTCAAGACACACTTTATTCTTCTCCTGAACTTCTGAATCCACTTCAACTGGCAGAAATCGTACCCTGTCCCTATTCTTCAAAGCACTCGAGAATCCTAGCAGCTTTTCACATCCGTGTGGATAAGGGGTCCAAGAGTGCTCCATAAGGAAAGGTAGACTAAGTCTATGTCAAAAAACTTTTTATATGTTTAAGCTAAAGTATTTGTTGCTGAGTAAATGACCCTGCTAGAGTTTAATGCTATCTAGCTAGCTACCACTGTAAAATGTCTTTTTGTGTAGATTTAAATGTGAACCCAGAAACAAAGTCTAAATATTAGCGGTTTTGTTTTATTAGTGTTTTTTGTTTTGACTGGTTCACAACTCCAGCAACTGAGCCTCACCTGCAGAGCTAACATGGCTAAAATTAAATACCATACGCAAAATGTTAGCATTAGCAAAGTAGAAGAGTTGTAGCTAGCTAGATTAACTGAAATCCAATCTCTTGCTTCATTTCATCATAGCTATTGCAACAAGATATATTCTGTCCTCAAATTAGCAAGGATTATACAGTGTGATGTCACATAAAATGCTCGGATAGTTTTTTTTTTTCTGTGCTAATTCAATTAAGATTAAATTGATCAGCTATACTCTCTGGTAGCAACCAAAATCTAAAGTGGTGTAGTGCTTCAGTGCTTCTATCTTTTGATATGAAGCGGAGCTGATCTGGTTGCAGGTTGGTCCCACGGGTCAGGCCCTTTGGAGCGTGGTCTGCGACTCAAGAGGCGAGAATGCTGCACAGACCATCTAACGGTTCTGACAGGATTTTTGGAGTGTTCAAGCTCCTTTTTTTGTCTGTAGATTTCATAAATACTTTCAACAGCAAGCTGCATACTTGGTTAAAGCAGTGATTTACAAATGAGCCTGAAAGAGAATTACACCCTACGTGCTGGTTAGAGATCATGGAAAAAAAAAGAAGCAATGTTTCTGTGCTGTGCATCAAGTTCCCCCTGAGCTGGTGCTGAAACAAAGGCAGAAGAATAGGATGTGAGACTTTGTTCTGGTAATGACTCCGGGGCCAAGCTCCGCTCAGAGCAGAGCAAAAATAACCTGCTCGGTACGGCTGCAGAGCTCATTCAGCATTAATGCAAATTCTGCCTGGCTTCTCTCAGGCTTGTAGATGTCCAATCTAGTTTCCTACATGAGGAAGTGATAGTGGTCAAGAACAGATATTTGTATACGCAGACGTCTCCATCACTGATAGTTGTCATTTGCCAAGGAACGGTTCAGTGTCTCGGATCTTTGGACATTCCTGCTTCTGAACAACCCGGAAACAGGAAAGGACACCGCATCGTGTTGCTGGTGAAAAGGAATCCGGACACACTCAATGCCGGGTCTCTTAAATTTATAAGTAGAGATGATTCTCATAAAATATCTTACGTGACGTGTTAATTGAACAGACTACCTTACCTTAAAGTACTTCGTTCTGAAATGAACTTGAACATGATGAGGGTGTTAATCTCTCTTGTGCTTCATTTCACCGAGAGTCAATAGCAGACTGATTAGTCAGCGGTAAATATATTTAGAAAAGACTAGGAGCAAATTAGTCACGGTCACTAAAATCACTCAGGCTCTCAATTCTAGATTTCTAAACGCTTAAGTGGAACACTTTCTAAACACTTTTTTTTGCCCTCAGCACTTTCAAATTTCTAAATATATCACAGGGTTTAGGTTCTACACATTTACAGGGTTATTAGCTGTTGTAGGAAAGGTAAGTAATGAGGCTTGGAATCTTGAAACACTTCCTTTTATACTGCTGTATTTAAGTAGTTCCCTCATTACATAATCTTCAAACAAAGTTTTAGACAAATAAAGTATGAATTCATATCCGGTGTACCGTTATCCTAGACTAAAGTTGTCTCTGTCTTATTTTTCTACTCTATAGATACAAGCTAATGTGGCAAACAGATAAGAAAAACTTGAACTTTCTCTACATCATCCAACTCTTTACTTAAATCTTTGTTCTGTCATTTTAAACATTATTAGACTTACTATGCTGTTTGATGTTTAGAGCTAGGATTAGCTTAGAATTGTAGCCTAAAGTCTATGAAGATAACTAATTTACATTAGCATATGAAGTATTTTTGACATACGAACGAACCGAACGCCGGCTAAGTTGCGTGTACGTCTGTGAGCCGTTCAAAAATGGTATGCGCCAGTGGGAAGCCAAGCGAAGCCCACCGAAGCGAGTTTACAAATTATTTTTAGTTAACGAAAGCTGTTTCCAAAGAGTCAACCCACGATACCAACGTTGCCTTCGGCATGCGTTCATACAGTAAGCTACTGTATGTGATTTTTTTGCGTGCATTTTTTGTTGACAGATGGGCGGTAGCGTGGGTGGTCTGTTCTATTTTTAGACCAAGCTTCAGGCATGACTTCATTATTGTTTTTTTTTTGTTGTTGTTGTTTTCTTGGGTTTTTAGCTAGATTAACCAAACATGCTAACAAAGGAGCTGAGAGACGTAAACACCCGACGCGTCAATGCTATTCTACTTCGTTTCTGCTAAAATGTAAACAGGTTTAAATTATTTAGGTGAATCTAGCTAGTTTGCTCCTTACGTATTATTTACGTTGCTATATCCGATAAATATAGCAAGCTTGCTATAAAACAAATACAAAAATAAAAAAGTAAAACATTTTATTGGAAGAATTGTGAAGAATGTGTCTAAAAAGTTATTTGTATACTTTTCTGTTCAGCAGACTCTCAGATTTTCAGTTATTTTTAACTGTTGAGTTGAGTCACAAGCCTGGAAGCAGTAGGAGTAGAGGGTAGAGGTGTTAATTTAGTTTGGATATATATATATATATATATATATATATATATATATATATATATATATATATATATATCTCACAATAATATCGTAACCGTGAATGTGTTAGAAATATTTTTATATCATATGTGTTTTTGGCAGTGTGAATGTAAACCTGTAGCTTATATACAGTAAAGACATGTTCCATAAATTAATAAAAGAAAAATTAAAAAGATTATAATAACAATAATAATTAACTTTCCATATTCCACATAACTGCAAAAGCTTTAGGAGGAATTTTGGTCCAGAAGCACTAGTTAATGAAGAAATGAGTAGGAAAACCTGTTAGAAACTGCAATTCTAAATTCTGGTCAAAATGTGCTATTGGCTAAGCTGTCAATTAATGCTAGTTCTGACAGCGAGTTTAGTTTGAACTGGTCACTAATGGAGACTTGAGTGCTAAACTTGAGTATTCATGGAAATTGCAGTCCTAAATATAGCCATCGTAGCAAAGCCATCCGTATCAGTTTCAGTGAGTCAGATCATTTCACTCAGCTCCGTAAAATGAACTGACTCACAGCTCACATCCACAATCCATGGTTGTGAGATTTTGACCAGTGATTTCAGTTTCTTTGCTTAAGTGTTTCTGAAATTGTTTCATTAAATATAACCTCTAGGTTTTTTGGCAAATTAGATAATGAATGAATATTGTTAGCATAAATCATAAATCACTTCAAAAATGGTTAATATCCCTGCATTGTTATAAATCTGTGCTTCATTATGATGAAGTAGTTCATCTTATCTTCATAACCGATCACTTCTAATAATACATTTAACATAAACACAGCTTAATAGAGCAACCAAGCATCCAGGGGTAACTCCTGGGGGTAACTCCAGGGGTGTCTCCTGTTTGTATACTATATAAAGTATAAATTAAGACTAAATAAAGCTGTTGCAAAAGAGTCAACCCACGATACCGACAGTGTCTTTCAGCATGCGTTCAGAAGTCATAGCACCGTGGGTCCTAAGAAAGTTAGCAAGGACTGTAGCACGAAAAAGAGGGAGCAACTTTCAGTGGAAGTTAAGAAAGAAATCATCGCTAAAAAAGCAAGAGCGAGCGATCGGACAGCCACCATCCACCATAAGCACAACATTCAAGGAAAAGGACAAGATTGTGAGTGTTGATGTAGTGAAAGGTGTAATAGTGCTCTCATATACTGGTAATACTTATGGGTGGCTGGAACAGATAATCTGCATTTACATTACATATTTCTTAAGAACTCACGTCCAGAACTAATTAAATTCATATGATTAAAATGGTCATGAATGCAGTTCTTCAGGTACCTTTAAGCGTGTGTGTGTGTATGTGTGTGTGTGTGTGTGTGTGTGTGTGTGATAGTTTGCCCAACATCATTCTTATTATGCCATAGATGGGAATGTGAAATAACACATTGGTCCTCTGTAACATTTCCCCATTGAGTTCCTAGATTCTTATAGATTTTTAAATGTAAATAGATTTCTCACGTCTACTATAACGACCTCCATGGTGAAGTGTGCAGTCACCTGCGAGAGTCATAAATTAAGACCAGTACCAGTGTTATACGCATGTTACTCATCACATATGAGCCTCGGGTTTTCATTATTTCTGAGAGCAGATTTGCTTTCAGCAAAGGTCATGGGATTGTTAAGGCAGCTGCTGTGCTTTGCACACTTATCACAGGAGGGGTATCCTGAGTGACACCTAATGCATTTTATATAAGCTTGTGCAGGTGCATCACACGCCATTGCACTAATTTAAAGGGAAAGTTGTTTCAGTTTAAACAGAAAGCTAGCCTTCAGAGTATTAACCTCTACCAGCAAATATAAAAGAAACTCTCAAAAAGACATTGGCTTTGGGTCTCTACTGCAAATGGCTATCATTAAGAGTTGTTTACTTATTCCAGACAAGAATCACTGAATTGACCGCAACTGAACAGTGCTCCTCTTTAACACAGGAACGCACTCACAATTCTGAGGCCATACTGTAGGTTTTATTTGCTGGATTCACACGTTTACTGGGACAGATCGAGACTCTGAGATTTAAGCCCAAAGGTTATGTTAAAATTTATATAAGGAAAGTATTCAGATTGAATTACGTAGGTATTTATGATGATGTGGATCATTAAAATCAACTGTGTTTTGGTCACATATTAAAGGTTGGCCCATTTTTCTTGAAGACCACATGTAGATGGCAACTTCTCTTTGAATGCTGGAATCTTCAATAAGTGGAGTCCGACTGGATCTGGTACATCCTCAGGATCCTTAAATGGTTGGCTCTTCTCACTGAAGAAGTGGAACACAACTGGAGCTGGTACATCCTCAGGATCCTTAAATGGTTGGCTCTTCTCAATGAAGAAGTGGAACACAACTGGAGCTGGTACATCCTCAGGATCCTTAAATGGTTGGCTCTTCTCACTGAAGAAGTGGAACACGACTGGAGCTGGTACATCCTCAGGATCCTTAAATGGTTGGCTCTTCTCAATGAAGAAGTGGAACACAACTGGAGCTGGTACATCCTCAGGATCCTTAAATGGTTGGCTCTTCTCACTGAAGAAGTGGAACACAACTGGAGCTGGTACATCCTCAGGATCCTTAAATGGTTGGCTCTTCTCAATGAAGAAGTGGAACACGACTGGATCTGGTACATCCTCAGGATCCTTAAATGGTTGGCTCTTCTCACTGAAGAAGTGGAACACGACTGGAGCTGGTACATCCTCAGGATCCTTAAATGGTTGGCTCTTCTCAATGAAGAAGTGGAACACGACTGGAGCTGGTACATCCTCAGGATCCTTAAATGGTTGGCTCTTCTCACTGAAGAAGTGGAACACGACTGGAGCTGGTACATCCTCAGGATCCTTAAATGGTTGGCTCTTCTCAATGAAGAAGTGGAACACGACTGGAGCTGGTACATCCTCAGGATCCTTAAATGGTTGGCTCTTCTCACTGAAGAAGTGGAACACAACTGGAGCTGGTACATCCTCAGGATCCTTAAATGGTTGGCTCTTCTCACTGAAGAAGTGGAACACAACTGGAGCTGGTACATCCTCAGGATCCTTAAATGGTTGGCTCTTCTCACTGAAGAAGTGGAACACGACTGGAGCTGGTACAATCTCTGGATGCCTCAGGATGGATAGAAAAAGAGAAGTGGAGAGGAATTGGCATAGCTGCCATTTATAATATAAACCAGCACTAGAGGATAATGTGCAAAATCAAGGGATAGAAAATGCGGACCGAAGATCACGTTTTTTTCTTCAATATCATATAAACATGATTTTTAAAACGAGTCATAACGAATGCAACCATGTATAAAGCTGGCAAGAATCGAAATAAAAAGAAATCGAATAATCGTCTAAAAATTACTGCCACATGAGCTTAAATTTAGCATATTATAAAATAGCACTTTATCCAGTTGGCCAAGCTATAAAACAGTGCTGCTGGACTTTATACAGCTCTTTACTTTGAGTCGGTATCAAGAAGAAAAACTGAAATACGTCAGAACTGAGACACGAATACATTTTAAGCAAACTCCGCCCACTTGTGTAACTTTTGTTATTCTCTAATTAGTACTTATATTCTACATGCACTTAACTCTAAATTTGAAGTTGGATATCCTAAAGATTTTATTCAATCCCTCCAAGATTTCACTAATCTTTTTTTTTTTTGTAATCACTGCAGCCAAAAAGTTTTCTTCAAAATTTTCATTTTAATTTGAGTTTTTTGTGCTTATTTGTAGCTTTTAAGCTCCAAGTAGTGAAAACTCTTCTGTAGTAACTTTCTATGATAGCAATGGAAATTTAGAAAAATTGCAGTCTCCTCAGAATATTGTGGACTTTGCTTGATTTTCGCACATTTTCTAAAAAGCGAGAAAGACAGAAAAGATAAATAAATCTTAACTGCTGTCTTCTTTTCTGAGACGTCCACCTGTTAGCGATTGGACCCAATATCACACGTTGGTTTGTGCCACACTCCATGGTGCCTCAGTTCAATTTCCGGACCCTTTGTTTTTCATGTTATTTCTCGCCCGTAAAAGCAGCAGACGGAACACGTTTGAGAGCAAACTCAACAGATGACTTCCTTCTTTGTCCGCTCGCAATATTTCACTTTGTGAAATAAACCGAAGCTACAACCAAACCATCACTTTTTCCACCTCCGTCACTGCTGTTCTTTATTTATTTGTCCTGATTCCGGATTCGCCTCAGCGGCTGAATAAAAGCAAGGCCAGAAATAAAAAAAAAATGGCTCACGCTTTCTTTTCAATGCCTACATGCTGCTGTTAAAGTCTAACAGCTGACTAGCATTGTGAAATAATTGTAATATTCAGAAGCCAAGGCACGTTGGTTACAACGAATAGGTGCTAAAACGGTCGTGTTTAATTATATATATTATCATAAATAAAAGAGAACAGCCGCTCATACTGATGAGATTAAATATTTCATCTAAAAAAATCCAAAACGATCGAACAAAATGTTGTTCTGCAAAATATTTGCACACCTCAAAATGTTGATATGATACAAGCATTATTTTTTCAGTGACATGGAAAAAACCCACAGTATATTTAGCTAAACATTGGTGAAATATACAGTACATGGGCATGTGTTACATACATGTGGTAAGAAAACCCAGAGACAGGGAAGGGATTTCATTGAAGAAATATGATCCATAATTTGATAATGGCTACCAGCACTGCTCGACTGATTCCACCATCTCTCAGGGTAAGAGGCAAGTATACTACAAGACTCTTCTCTGTTCTGGCACCAAGGTGGTGGAATGAACTTCCCCTAGAGGTCCGGACAGCTGAGTCACGGCGGTTGAAGACCTACTTATTCAGGAAACACTTCAACTAGCACCTCTTTTAGTATCTTTTGCATTTATTAAAAAAAAAACAAAACAAAAAAAAAACCTTTGACACTTTTTCATTGTAACTTTGAACAATGTTTTAAACTCATGGTATCTTAAGTATGTAACCTACTGTAGTGAGCAGCATTAATGTATCCAATGTTAGAGATTTAAGCACTTATGTACGTCGCTCTGGATAAGTGTGTCTGCCAAATGCTGTAAATGTAAATGTAAATGTAAATGTAAATGTAAATGTAAATGTATTGGCTGTTCAACAACCCATAGCCTTAACCGCTTAAGCCAACATTGTCCTTAAAGATAATGTCAGAATCTTATAACTAAACCCCAAGTGTGAGTTACGACTGGGATTTGTGTTTAGACTAGGAGCTTAAGGTGAGCGACATCAACCTGTTAGACTGAGAAACATACAAAAACTTGGACTTTAATGTAAATGGGAATTATACCTAAAAGGTAGGTGTGATCAGTGGGGTCATGTGACGTACTTACTGTAGTCTGGCTGCTGCACAGAAAAGAACTTGCAGACCATTTTGGATTCCGAACCTCCTTTTCCGTAGAAGTGCGATGTTCTTGTGACCACTTGTTGCTGTTTGTAGAAGGACGTAATCAGCTACGTACGTAGACACTACGTCAAAAACTCTGTCATCTCTAAATCCCTCCATTAGAGCGAATCGCTACAGCATGTTTATTCCATCCTATCTTTGTAATCCGGCCAGGTCAGCTGCCCTGACGGAGAGAACCATTTCCCTGGAACCATATGGACTTTTCCTGCAACCAAGGATTATAAAGTGGAGGCACGAACAGAAACAAATCTCTGCCATTATCACTGATCTGACATATTTGTCATAATAAAGCTATTATTATGACAGTTCCACCGATACACATTATAAATGGGTTGAATTTAGATGAACAGGAATAGAGCCAAAGGCTGAGTGTTATAATGCTTCGGCTGGAACAGAGTCAGCTCGATCGTTTAATGACGATGCCAGATATCCGCGTCCATCACGGCTTCGCAGCTGTGCTCGTCCTGACCCATCGTGTTCATCATCTGGTCTAACAGCCATTCAAAAAAAAAAAAATTGGTCAAGGGCTGGACTTAACACGTTTGCAGAAATGGGTCTATTTGACATTGCAGATCAATCAGACATGCTGGTTGCATTAAATGTTATTATTTGGAAAAAGAAATTCTTTAAACCTTCCAGATACCCATATACTCATAAGTCAGTTTCATCACCACATCCTTTTGTTGGTTAATTTCCTAGCCTCATGTGCTGCGTTCTTTACGTATGCTTTATCCATACCCATTGATTTCACACCCTTCAAGTATCGAACCTAATTATTATACGATTTGTTTTACTTTCCTACCCAAAAAACAAAAAAAACAAAAAACCCCCCACTGCGATACAGGACCTTGTTGACACCATGCACTGTTTTTGATACACAATTTGGTTTGAAGTCATGCTAGCTGATTCAAACACCTTGATCTGAAGCATGACTTAATTCACAACTAATCTTCTTTTAATGACAAAATGACAGCTTTTTCTTTTCTTTTCTTTTTTTTTTTTTTAAATAAGGTCCGACTGCTTGGCAGAGACGTTTTTGCCTGTAGACATTTCAGTATTTAATTGAACTCGAGGCTTGGCTCAGGGGAGGAAATGTTCTCGCTGCTGCTTTATTACATTTCAAAGAGCTGCTTATTAAACCTGAAGCGAGAGAACAAATTAAAGCGAAGGTTTTTAGCATTAGAAATCAATCATGGATGCAGCAACTCGCACAAATGATGTGTTTAGCTAACAACGTTTTTACCGGCACACTAGCGCAATCGTAATACGTTCATTTTCTCTTAACAAACCTGCTAGTTTCTATGTTTGCTAATTGTAATGCGGTACAAAATTTCTTTCTGTACTTTTTGGCTTATAATCATGATTTCATTATCGTTATTTTTTTTAGCGACATTCAAAGAAAAATGGAGCTCGGAAGGAAATAGCGGAGATCGACATAATGTCTCTGGAGAGTGTTTATAGCTAATGTTAGTAGCTAGTACACTCAGTTTATGCTTTACTGCTAATTTTTGACATATAAAACAAATTCTTTATTTCTGCACTGTTTATTAATTAAAAAACACTTGAACGGTTAGCATGTGGTGAGTTAGCTTGAATCTTTCAACACAATGAACAGGCATGCTAACACATGCCTGTAAGAAAAAGTACATCAAAATGACCAAATTTCACGCTAGTTTTTACACCTTTTAAACTATTAAAACGCATTTTATACAAAAGTAAACCAGATCTTGTAGTAAATTGTAAATTGTGTGCTCTTTTCCCTTCAGTTCTTTCATTATTTGGTCAAAAGAGTATTTAAAATCGAGAAAGAATTTCGAGTTAAAGGGCGTAAGGATTTTTTTGTGATATTGAGAATTATAGTTAAAGCATATGAACTATACACCATCCCATAATAGTCATAAAAATCTGTGAAAAAATGGAAATTAAAAGTGAAAAATGAAAACAAGGCTACCCCCCACCCCCCACTCTTTAGTAGCTATCTGAAATGTTGTGGGAGGAGCTAAATGAACTGCTTGTGCGTTACATCCTTATTGTCGTATTATTAGCAGTATTATTAGATTCCCAGGATTGACACCAGGTGAGCGATATATTGAGCCCCTTCCGCGTCCTTCATAATGAACAGCTCTGTCGTGTTGACTGACAATCGTCCCTGAAAGAGAGAAAGGTGGCGAGACGCCGGCGCTCTTTCTGTCGCTTCGTTCGGGTTCATAAAATAGCAGCGGCAGGACCACGGTGTCTCCTCGGCTCCTGGCGACATGACGACACCACGAGAAACAGCAAAGCTCGCCGAGATAAATTGGGCGACTCGGAACGGGGGATAAGGATCCAGCTGAGCTCGACCTGGAGAACCTGTAGAACTGACAGTGACGGATTCATTTCACCAAATTCAAATAGTAGCTCGATGAGGTTTTATTATTTAGGTGAGACTCAAATTAGGAGCAAAAAACTTCGATCGAGTACGTTCAAGAATCAGTTCATATTATATTCATATCACCAGCCGTTGTATTGCATTGTATTCATATGCTGTTTTTTTTATATTAGGTTTATTTATTTTTCCTCTGTATAAGTTCAATCTAATTCCATTTGGTTTGATTTTAACGTCTCTTTTGCGTTTGAAGTGGATTCTTTCTTACAGTTTTATTTCCTTATGCATTTACAATGATGAAAATGTTGTATTCGGTAAAGAACCATAAATCAGAAATCTTTGGTCTTTTGAGTGACATGTGATACAAAAAAGTTCCTAGCTACCAAAACATGTGGCATGTGGTTGCCTTGTGGTTAAGGTGTTGATCAACCAATCGGAAGGCTGTGAGTTCGATCCCAGGTCCACCAGGCTGCCACTGTTGGGCCCCTGAGCAAGGCCCTTAACCCTCAATTGCTCAGCTGTATTAAAAAAATGAGATAAAGTAAGTCGTTCTGGATAAGAGCATCTGTCAAATGCTGTAAATGTAAATGTACCAAAACAACTCCAAAATTTCTATCAAGAATTATTTTAGAACCTTTAGTGGCATTCATTCATTCATTCATTCATTCATTCATTCATTCATTCATTCATCTTCTACCACTTATCCGAACTACCTCGGGTCACGGGGAGCCTGTGCCTATCTCAGGGGTCATCGGGCATCAAGGCAGGATACACCCTGGACGGAGTGCCAACCCATCGCAGGACACACACACACACACTCTCATTCACTCACACAATCACACACTACGGACAATTTTTCCAGAGATGCCAATCAACCTACCATGCATGTCTTTGGACCAGGGGAGGAAACCGGAGTACCCGGAGGAAACCCCCGAGGCAGGGGGAGAACATGCAAACTCCACACACACAAGGCGGAGGCGGGAATCGAACCCCGACCCTGGAGGTGTGAGGCGAACGTGCTAACCACCTTTAGTGGCATTTGAAATGTATGTGGTAATTTGATTCTGAATCTGATCATTTGAATCGACTCATACTGTAGTTTCCTATATTACTTATAATGTGATGCGGCGGCGCTTTATTCCTTTAGTCATTAGTCCAGCTTCTCTGTTCCGCTCAAAGTCAAAAGCGCCATCGAGTTTGTCATCTCATAGATCTATAACTAGTCAGTTGCATAACGGAGCTTTGAACATGTTAACTTAGTGAAGAAGGCCGTGATTAAAGATATTTGCTCTAAAGTTATTTAGAGTTTTTTTTTCTTATAGGTGTAATATTTGTAACTGTTCGAATACACCGTCATACTGATGTATTGTAACAGCCCTGTTAGGAAGATCAGTGTCTCATTGCGAATACACGATGGTGATGGTGATGATGATGATGAGGTGGAAGAGGAGGAGGATGATGAGTAGGAGGCAGCGCTTTAGCTTGCGTTAACTGATACTCGCATGAATACACAGCGGCCTCCTTTTGTAGAAGCTGAAAGAATTTTCTGGGCTTCTACAGGAATAAAGTGGGTTTGCACAAAGAAAAATCAAAGCTGATGTGAGACGATAATGAAGTCGCAGACTTATTCTGAACTTATTATGAAAGCAGCGCATCGACCCAGTTTGATGAAGCCTTGTTTTTTATTTATTTATTTTTTTAATGCGACCACGCACTGCAAGTTTATCCTATCCCACATCCCACGCAGCCTGTCCCTTTGCAGCAGGAAAAAAAAAAATACAAACATCTGACTGTTTTTTTTTTTTTATCAGTCATTTTTTTTCCTCCTGTTTTCACAGCTGGATGTATGAAGGCGGATTTAGCTCCATGAGGACAAAAGAGCCAGAAATGGCAGCACTCAGACTCTCGCTGACTGTGATGTGCTCTTCTGAAAGCTACATCTCTTCGCGACACGTTACGTCTGCCTCAGAATCAGACGGTAACACACACGTGCTAATGTGTCTGGATGCGGTCGAGATATCCTCAGACCCTCAGAGCAAAACCGAACGTGCGGCTGAAACGACAAAAGACGTTTCCGATAAGCTTTTTTTAAAATTTTCCTCAGACGTGAGTGCTGCACCGTGCCCACGACGTGACTGTCAAACAAAGCAGAGCACATAAACGCGTTTCGCCTCGCGGGCTGTTGACTTCAAATGGAAGCGGATAGAGTCCTCTGATCAAAAGCAATCATTTACTTTGTGTTCGCTGCTATTTGGATTTAATTAAGGGGTAATAATACAGACTTAAACACTTTTGCCGTGTGAAAGGCCCCTAGCATTATGCATAATCAATCTACTGGTTAATAGGGAGCTCTTATTGTGACACACACATACACACATATACACACACACACAAAACTCTTCCCAAACGACTCACAAAAGGAAACCGACTTCACATATGTTTCGGTGGAGCTTCTGAAGTGTAGAATTCATCACAGAAACAGCACATCACACAAAGCAGTCTGGGATTCGATGTGATTGAAAGCACATGGCTGGTGAGAGATGCAGGATTGATGGTGGGTAGAGTTCAATTTATAAGAAGCTGTTCAAAATTCATTAAAAAACCAAAGAGAAATAGAGAGAAACAGACAGGATGGTGCAGTTCTTTTTTTGTCCCCCTGTATATTGCGTTAAGAGGCTTGAAAGAGTTTTTTTCAAGGATCTGGGACTGGTATTGCAATCTTTTTTTTTTTTTTCTTTTTCTTTTCCACATATCTGTGGGGGATTTGTGTCAACTCCACATCCTAACTTTGTGCTGAGAGGAAGTTTACCGAGAAGACACCAACGGAGAAGGTATATTATATATAATAAAAGAGTATATTATTATTTACATATTTTCGCTTTTACACATTTTTTTGTGGTGGATTCTTATTTATTTATTTATTTATTTATTTATTTATTTAATTTTATTTCTTTATTTTTAAGCTATTGATATTTTTTTTTTATCAGACATTTTTTAACTGACATTTTTTTAGACGCTCATCAAAGTTCAACTTGGTGAAAAAACAATTCTAGAAAATTTGCAAGAAAATTTCAAGAACAATTCTAAATTTTACTTTCATTTTAAGTTTACCTTTCTTTCGAGTAATTCAAACGAAATCAAAACAAATCAAACCGCATCCTCGTTGCTTAGTCAAATTGTGCTTCAACACAAATGAAAGTTTCAGCCAAATGTAATTCTACATTTCTTCTAAAATCCTGATTATATCTAAAATATTTGTTCCACTTCAGTTTATGATCCTGCGAACCAAAAGTGATTATAGAATTAAATACGGAAGCACGGTGGCTTAGTGGTTAGCATGTTCGCCTCACACCTCCAGGGTTGGGGGTTCGACTCCCGCCTCCGCCTTGTGTGTGTGGAGTTTGCATGTTCTCCCCGTGCCTCGGGGGTTTCCTCTGGGTACTCAGTTTCCTCCCCCGGTCCAAAGACATGCATGGTAGGTTGATTGGCATCTCTGGAGAATTGTCCGTAGTGTGTGATTGTGTGAGTGGGTGAGAGTGTGTGTGTGTGCCCTGTGATGGGTTGGCACTCCGTCCAGGGTGTATCCTGCCTTGATGCCCGATGACGCCTGAGATAGGCACAGGCTCCCCGTGACCCGAGGTAGTTCCCCGTAGACGCCTGAGATAGGCACAGGCTCCCCGTGACCCGTGATCTTCCGGTAGAAGATGAATGAATGAAAGAATGAATATATATACCGAGGTAGTTCGGATAAGCGGTAGAAGATGAATGAATGAATGAAAATATTAAATACGATCTAATTATATATATATATACGATCTATAATATACTGTACATCTAATCAGGCACCCTTATATATATATATATATATATATATATATATATATATATATATATATATATTTATTTATATATATTTATATATATATATTTCTCATTTGAGCAACTGAGGGTTAAGGGCCTTGTTCAGGGGCCCAGGAGTGGCAGCTTGGTGGACCTGGGATTCAAACTAACAACCAAATAGCACCTTAACCTCTGATACTTGATGTTCAAGAAGCTGGAATTCCATGCTAGAATTTGTGAATTTTCCACTGGGATGAATAAAGTATCTATCTGTCTGTGTGTCTATCGCTCCATTTGTCTATCTTTTTTGATCTATCTATCTATCTATCTATCTATCTATCTATCTATCTATCTATCTATCTATCTGTCTGTCTGTCTGTCTGTCTGTCTGTCTGTCTGTCTGTCACTCCATTGGTCTATCTTTTTTTTATCTATCTATCTATCTATCTATCTATCTATCTATCTATCTATCTATCTATCTATCTATCTATCTATCTCTCTGTCTGTCTGTCTGTCTGTCTGTCTGTCTGTCTGTCTATCTATCTATCTATCTATCTGTCTGTCTATCACTGAATGTTCGGGCCTTTTGTAATAGTCAAGTCCTTCAGCTCTTTTTTTGAAAAGATGGATCCTAAAATCATCTAACTTTTATTGGAAATGGGTCAGATATGCAGAAGAAGCTGGTTAATAAGGAAGGAGAAGTACATCTCACAACCTGAGCAGGTCAAGAAAGCACAAGCCTTAAAGACAACTCCACTTTTTGGATTAGACAGCATGCTTGTTAATGTTTACTTCTATGGGCAAACATCAGACTTTGATTCTTTTTTTTTTTTGTTTTGTTGAAAGCAGCATCGTCTTTGGGATACGTCTTAAGGTCAAACCAGCAAACTTCCAAGGAGATACCATAAAAACAAGGTGCTGCTTCCTTTTATTGCATTTTTCATCAAAATGCCACGGGTTTTCAAAGAGTACAGGTGACTTTGAAAGGATAAACAGTGGTGATTTCATTAAAATAAATGTGAAGAAGGAGAAAAAGAAACGGCGTCCATCAATCATTGATGGGAATGTTTTTTTTGCTCAGCCCACACAATAGCATGATGGGAATGATTTCCATGGTGTAGCAGCAGATATACAGCAATTATAGCAACAACACCCAAAAGAATAAAAATCCTGTAAAAGTTACTCAGAGCTTATTTATTTATTTATTTATTTAAACATGTATATTTATTTATTTTATTGTTGGTTGTAATCAAAATCAGTTCAAGTGCACTTAGATCAATTAGATCGTTAAATGAACCTCCATGGTTGCCAGATCTTGAGTAGAAATGGTCGGAAACTGGATTAGCACACACCCTTAAAGCATTTTTAAAAAACTAAGGGATAGAAAATGCGGACCGGAGAAAAAGATTAGAAATGATTTAATTATTTACTTATTACTTAATTATTTATTTATTCATTATTTTACTGTCAACTGCATTACAATGTAGCATAAAAATAATGGACAATTTAAACATAAACAAACAAAAAGACAAATGGTATCGTGCATAAATCAAATTGATTATAATTAATTATAAATAAGATTTAATTTATAATTTTTAGTATAATTTATATTTGTCAGGCGGAAGAACGTGCCGGAAACCGAATTCACGATTCACGATGTTTAATGAAGAAACAAAGGGCAAATGCAGAAAACGTTAAACCAGAGCTAAGTTCCAGGTTTAGCAAAACCTGGTGAATGCTATGACCAGAGAAAGTTCAGAGAACTAAACAGAGTCCCGTAAACTATGAAAACCAAACTAAACACGTACCGTATGTAGCTTGGGTAGTCCAGCAATGTTCGTCAGCCTAAACTGTAGAACGGACAATGAGCTTGGTGGGGAACGGAGGTTATATACTGTAGCCTGGAGGCTGATGAGTGCCAGGTGTAGAACATTAGTACTGTAGGTAGGAGAGCTGCTTGGAGTGACAGGTGGGTTAGGTGAAGGTGTGGCTGGTGGATCCCTGACAATAGTGACTAATCCCAAACTAATACAATTATTAGTTGTATATATACAGTTATTAGTCATTTCCGACTTGAATAGTTTTTTTTTTAAATTTAATTTAAATGCATTTAAATTAATACTGTCATTGTAATTATTGCAGATTCATTTATTTATTTATCCACAATACGTCGTCCATTCTCACACAACAGCTTAGAAAATAGCACTTGATCCAGCACTATAAAAAGTACACAATGATGATTTTTTTTATTTATTGCTATCCAAAGACATTTAAATCTAGGAATTTTGTGGGTAAGAAAAAGAAAATCTCTGCATCGTAGCAGCTCACGCTGTGGTCGGCTCAAATCCCAAATCCCAGATGTGCCATGTAGGATGCAGCTGCTTATGTTCCCATTAGGGAGACATGAGAGACAGTGATATGTTACCGGTAAGTGATTAGTGTTTTGCTCCAGTGCTACATGACTGGTGGTTTGTGGGTAAAACAGCAGGGTTTATCCATTCAGGACTGACAGGAAATTAAAAACTCAAACAAGGATGTAAATGCTTAAGAGGACAAAACTAAATTAGAAATATGAAGGTATGTTTTGGGCTTTAAGTTGCTGGACTTTTCTTAAGTTTCTCTTATTGATATTTGTCCAAACCTGTAGGTGACACGCCACTTACATTTGACCAAACAGGTATAAACGGACCAAAGTTCCATTAACCAAGTCCTGCCATTGTGACTTTGATGAATGACCAATAGTTAGCCAATCCTTATAGCTTTAAATTGACTGTAATCAAGATGAATGTTGCTTGCAGGGCCCAATTATATCCCAGCTCTCGCGCTGGTTAAGATTCTTATGCTTTACTACAAGAACGATCAATAAGTTATTTATTGTTTTTTTTTTTATCCTTCCCTTACTGTGGGACGGAGGATGAAAGGAGTGGACTACAGTATGGACTCTGTCTCTAAAACACCCCCGGTGGTGTATTGATTCCTGTTTGCCTTTAATGACTCAACGCTCCACTTTGTTAGCTAGTGTAAAAAATAATAATAACCCATAAAAAAAACAAGTTGCTCAGAATCAGAGCCAGTGATGTATCAGTCTTATCAAAATCCCATAAGCACTTTGAGGAGTTGGTTTCAGGATGCATTCTTTGGGTTTCTATTTGTGTGTGTGTGTGTGTGTGTGTGTGTGTGTGTGTGTGTGTGTGTGTGTGTTTATTTATTCATTTAAGAATTAAGTAATTTCCTATTAACCGATTTAAAAAATTTGGTGGTGTTTTTGATCCTAGCTAAACATCAGTTACATACCTGACAATGTGGCGAAATACATAATGTATGCAGGAAGATTTCCATTCTATAAAAAAAAAAAAAATTTGATATTTATATTTATATATATATATATATATATATATATAAATAAAAGAAGTCATCAAAGACTGTCGGTCATTCGCAAACTCAAAGGACTTAATGTCGCTCCTCGATTACTATTGCTACTTTATCAAAGCATTATTCAGTCAATTTTATTGTATTGTTCAACTTGTCAGGGGCACGGTGGCTTAGTGGTTTGCCTCACACCTCCAGGGTTGGGGGTTCGATTCCCGCCTCCGCCTTGTGTGTGTGGAGTTTGCATGTTCTCCCCGTGCCTTGGGGGTTTCCTCCGGGTACTCCGGTTTCCTCCCCCGGTCCAAAGACATGCATGGTAGGTTGATTGACATCTCTGGAAAATTGTCCGTAGTGTGTGATTGCGTGAGTAAATGAGTGTGTGTGTGTGTGCCCTGTGATGGGTTGGCACTCCGTCCAGAGTGTCCTGCCTTGATGCCCGATGACGCCTGAGATACAGTAGGTACAGGCTCCCCGTGACCCGAGGTAGTTCGGATAAGCGGTAGAAGATGAATGAATGAATGAATGAGTATATATATATATATATATATATATATATAAATATATATATATATATATATATATATATATATATATATATATATATATATATATATATATATATACATATATAATGTACATATTAAAAAGCACTGAGTTAGCTAGAAAAAATTGATGTCCTGTAGAAACCAGTAAGATGGAAAGTGCTAGAAATAACGACTAACACGAGCACTATTACATGGTGATACGAGTGATCACAAGCTCCACCCACTT
>NC_083469.1:25077079-25184579 GCF_030014155.1 Tachysurus vachellii
TTGGATGTTAGGAACAACAATGACCAGCAACTTGTCAGTGGGAACAATGGTGTTCAGCAGATGGATGTTGGGATTAATGGTGATCAGCGATCAGACATTAGGGACAATAGTGATCACTGATTGGATGTTGGGAACAATGGTGATCAGTAATCAGATGTTGGGTTTAACGGTGATAAGTGATTGTTGGGATTAATGGTGATAAGCAATCAGATGTTGGGATTAATTGTGATCAGTATTTGGCTGTAGGGTTTTAATGGTGATAAGTGATTGCCTGTTGGGATTAATGGTAAAGAATGATTCTATGTTGGAATTCATGGTGTTTAATGATTGGATGTTGGGATTAATGGTAATCAGTGATTGGATGTTGGGAGTAATTGTGATCAGTATTTGGTTGTAGGGTTTAATTGTGATAAGTGATTGTTAATGGTGATCAGCAATCAGATGTTGGGATTAATAGTGATGAGTCACTGGATGTTGGGATTAATTGTGATCAGTATTTGGCTGTAGGGTTTTAATGGTGATTAGTGTTTGTCAGTTGGGATTAATGGTTATCAGTGACCAAATGTTGGGCTTAATGGTGACGAGTGATTGGATGTTGGGATTAATGGTAATCAGTGATTGGATGTTGGGATTAATTGTGATCAGTATTTGGTTGTAGGGTTTTAATTGTGATAAGTGATTGTTAATGGTGATCAGCAATCAGATGTTGGGATTAATGGTGATGAGTGATTGGATGTTGGGATTAATTGTGATCAGTATTTGGCTGTAGGGTTTTAATGGTGATTAGTGTTTGTCTGTTGGGATTAATGGTTATCAATGATTGGATGTTGGGATTAATGGTGATCAGCAATCAGACGTTGGGATTAATGGTGATGAGTGATTGGACGTTGGTATTAATTGTGAATAGTATTTGGTTGTAGGGTTTTAATGGTGATAAGTGATTGCCTGTTGGGATTAATGGTAAAGAATGATTGGATGTTGGAATTCATGGTGTTTAATGATTGGATGTTGGGATCAATGGTGACGGGTGATTGGATGTTGGGATTATTGATGATCAGTGATTAGAATTTAAGAATTAATTTTGATTAGATACTAGATATTGGAGACACTGGTGATAAAAGGGATTACTCTCTTACTCGTTTTATAATAATACTCTAAAATAAAAAAAAATAAAAATTAAATAAATAAATAATAATTTCGTTTAACTTGTGTACAGGAAACATAGATTTAGTGCAGAAATGATAGCTACAGATAGACTGGGGGATGAGTTTAATGACTGAAACTTAATAACTGAAAGTGGTTTGAGCTTTTTAGAAGTGAAACTCCAGGTGAATAATAAGACTTTTTTCATAGTTTAATGCACATCACTGTTACATGATACGCCTTGTAGCTTGAACGGTGTTTGAAGAAAAGGCAGTTTTAACATTGGGTCCTGATTCTGATCCCCTTCATACAGTGTACGATACTAGTATTGTATTTTTTTTGACAATGCAGCAGCTTTGTAAGTTGCATGACCTTCTAAATGCCACAACATTGATTTCCTCTGTAAAAACTTTAGGGAATGTGTGTTTGATCCTTTACAGCTTGTAACTCTGCTTCTTCTACATGATTTAAGTTGTTAGCAAGAAGGTAAAAATATGACACTTGTGGTAACTGCTAACATTTAACTCTATTCAAAGAACAAATATGGCACTGAAGAAAAAAAAAATGAATTAAGGTAATCAAATGTTAGCTCCTAAACACGACTGGATCACCTTACACACTGCATTCTATTCTAATTATATATTTCTGCATGCGATACCTTATTAGATCCAATTATGCTGTAGAATTATGTGACCACGAGACTTTTGTATAAGTTCCGTAAGGAATAATACACTTCTCTTTTTGCTCTTATAAAATAGTTGACAGCTTCGACCAGGAAGCTAAGTATAACCCCATAACAGCTTATCTTGCGAGTGTGATATTTATCTCAATCTAGTGCAATTTGCCAACAATTACAATATACGTTTTTTGAGGAAACTTCATACCTTTTTTTATAGTTTGTGAAACAAACATATGTCTTTCCAACATATTCAGACATTATTATTCATTCACACATTTTCTACCGCTTATCCAAACTACCTCGGGTCACGGGGAGCCGTGTGCCTATGCCTGTGCCTATCCCAGGCGTCATCGGGCATCAAGGCAGGATACACCCTGGACGGAGTGCCAACTCATCGCAGGGCACACACACACACACTCTCATTCACTCACGCAATCACACACTACGGACAATTTTCCAGAGATGCCAATCAACCTACCATGCATGTCTTTGGACCGGGGGAGGAAACCGGAGTACCCGGAGGAAACCCCTGAGGCATGGGGAGAACATGCAAACTCCACACACACAAGGCGGAGGCGGGAATCGAACCCCCAACCCTGGAGGTGTGAGGCGAACGTGCTAACCACTAAGCCACCGTGCCCCCATTATTATTATTATTATTATTAAAAATACTTCCAGTTCATATACCGGATACGATAGCAGTCCAGTTCATTGCTGTTTAAATGCCCTTTCCTGCTGATTTCTGGTCATCCTTTAACTATTCTTTCTGAATTTCTACCTCCATATTGTTGAACTAGGGGAAATGGTAGCTTAGTGGTTAAGACATTAGACCACTGATCAGAAGGTTGTGAGTTCGAATCCCAGGGCCACGAAGCTACCACTATTGGGCCCTTGAGTAAGGCCCTTAACCCTCAATTGCTTAATAAATGAGATAAACGTAAAGTAATCTGGATCAGACTGCAACTAATTTATATTTAACTTTCTTTCCCAGAAGCCAAAAAATTTAATTTGCGACTTTTTGGTTGCGTCAATGTTGATCATGGAATGTCTTGGTTGCGTCACACTCCACAGTGTTGGTTAATATGAAGCTGACCTGAAAGGGCTTTAAGAATTTGTCGTGTTTTATAAGTATTTCTGTTTCGCTCCAGCCTATTAGAGGAAATATATTAGTAGAAAAATTCCAAAAAACCCCCAAAAATGATTCAATTCAATTCAAATTTTATTTGTATAGCACTTTTAACAATCGACATCGTCTCAAAGAACATAAGAACATTTTAAATAGGAACAAAAAGGGTTAGTTTTACTTTTACACAAATGTTTCTATCTTCACAGTAAATGTTGATATCAAACCCATTTCTGCTCTCTGAGGTGCTCCAAGTGTTTGTTCATCTTAAAAGCAGCTCCGATTTGATTTTCAACCGATAGATTTCAGCATAAGGTTATCAACATGAATCTTAATGTTAGCAGGACAAAAGAGCTGATAGTCAGTCCCTCTTCACCTCAGCACCCTATTGTTATTCAAAATCGAACATTTAAAACAGTAGACAGTTTCATATATCTGGGAGTGACACTGGATAACACACTCACCTTCGCTCAGCACATTATGGACATTCAGAAAAGAAGTCATCAAAGACTGTCGGTCATTCGCAAACTCAAAGGACTTAATGTTGCTCCTCGATTACTATTGCTACTTTATCAAAGCATTATTCAGTCAATTTTATTGTGTTGTTCAACTTGTCGGGGGGGTCACGGTGGCTTAGTGGTTAGCACATTGGCCTCACACCTCCAGGGTTGGGGGTTCAATTCCCGCCTCCGCCTTGTGTGTGTGGAGTTTGCATGTTCTCCCCGTGCATCGTGGGTTTCCTCCGGGTACTCCGGTTTCCTCCCCGGTCCAAAGACATGCATGGTAGGTTGACTGGCATCTCTGGAAAATTGTCAGTAGTGTGAGATTGCGTGAGTGAATGAGAGTGTGTGTGTGCCCTGCGATGGGTTGGCACTCCGTCCAGGGTGTATCCTGCCTTGATGCCCGATGACACCTGAGATAGGCACAGGCTCCCCGTGACCCGAGGTAGTTCGGGTAAGCGGTAGAAGATGAATGAATGAATGAATTTCTTATATTCTGTAAAGCTGCTTTGAGACAATGTCCAAATTTGAAATGCTACTTCCGACTAATTAGAATTCTAACAACACCGCGGTAGAAAAAACTGGTGCAAATCTAATACTTATATAAGATATTCAGTACTGAGCATCTCAGTAACATTTTGATCTACAGACAAGGCAGGATTTTACTACATGATGCCTGAGGCACAAAAACTTTGCCTGAACTTAGGGAAACAAAGCACACACACACAAACACACACACATCAAAAATGTTTTTCCCAAGGATTTCCTCATTGACATCATCTTCAATTATTGCTACGCTGTTTGAATTCCCAATTCTCGTTACTTTCAAAGCACTGGACATCTTTATAATCTATACGACTCACTGGAAGCTGCGTGTCCGTGGCAGTTTCGCTCGTGGGCGCTAATTATGCAATAAAAGCCGTTCTATAGGGTCACGGTTCACACCACAATAGACGTTTGATTTAATTGTCATCAATAGAATTCAGAAAGATAATCCGTTTCTGAGGTAAACACTGTGTATACATAAGAAAATCATTTCTCTGGACAAAGGCACAATATAAACAAGCATATAAATAAATAAAGGTTTGGCGCCAGTTATACAAAAACATGAGGACGGAGTAAACCCACGGCTTTCAGATTCAGTCAAAGGCTTTGCACTTTTTTTTTTGTTTGTTTCTTTCTTTTGCTTCCTTTTTCTTTTGCTTTTTTTTCCAGACTGCGACATGGTCTAACAATAAGACTTTTGTGTTGAAACTGTATGTTTTTTCTGGTTCACACCTCATTTTACATTCTCTTTCATTTTAACCCAACTTCCCAAAGGAGATAATTACTCACCAAATGCCGTGTACCTATCGTACTAAATGAGCTTGCGTTCTGTCAGGATGGCGCAGCGCTAAAATGTTATATTAGCTGAAAATGGAGGAGTTATGGATTCACAAGGTACAGAGCCTCATTAGGAAATGCCATCTGCGGCATACCTCTCGGATTACACCGCATATGCATTGTTATCTGATTACAGAGCCGTATGGCAATCAATGTGCAAATCCTCGCGAGCCGACATAAATTACAAGTCAATAAGTATCGGATGTAGGTATCGTAGAAAGGCAGAAAATGGAAATTCAGCTGAGGGTGGTTTTCTGGTAATGACCTGCAGATGGACAGATTTCACACCTCGGTCTCGATGCATCTTTTATCACTTACACATCATCAGACTGTGAAAGAATCCAAGAGAGAGTAATATGTAAGATTCACAGCTCGAATTGCGACCAGACAATACACAAGCCTGCAGTGAAACGTGGGTTCGTTTCATTTTCAGACAAATAATGTGGCCTAGTTCCTCTGAATTATGATAAAGTGTCAACTAAACTTTCACGACTTTTCCCTCGTGGACTTAAGCATGCAGAAATCCTCTCCTCCTATATAATTAGATGAGATCTCAGATTGTCGTGGCTGCGGTTGTGAGTGATAATGACCCAGGAGGACGACGCACAAGGCCGTGTCAGGGAGTCACGCATGGGACTTGATGTACTTTAAGTAACTAAGTCGAAGCCAGAAAGAAGGATGTAATTATCAGAGGGTTTATAGTTACAATTAATCAAGGGTTATTTGTATATATACTGTACACTCACCGGCCACTTTATTAGGTACACCTTACTAGTACCGGTGTGGTCTTCTGCTGCTGTAGCCCATCTGCCTCAAGGTTTGACGTGTTGTGCATTCAGAGATGCTCTTCTGCATACCTCGGTTGTAACAAGTGGTTATTTGAGTTACTGTTGCCTTTCTATCAGCTCAAACCAGTCTGGCCATTCTCCTCTGACCTCTGGCATCAACAAGGCATTTGCGCCCACAGAACTGCCGCTCACTGGATATTTTCTCTTTTTCGGACCATTCTCTGTAAACCCTAGAGATGGTTGTGCGTGATACTCAGACCAGCCCGACTGGCACCAACAACCATGCCACGTTCAAAGTCAAAGTTTAAATCACCTTTCTTCCCCATTCTGACGCTCGGTTTGAACTGCAGCAGTTCGTCTTGACCATGTCTACATGCCTAAATGCATTGAGTTGCTGCCATGTGATTGGCTGATTAGAGATTTGTGTTAACGAGCAGTTGGACAGGTGTACCTAATAAAGTGGCCGGTGAGTGTATATATACTGTATATATATGAAAAGTTGTAACTTTTCTCTGTGAATTAGTCAGATTTTAAAGAAAAAAAAATTACAATGGAACTCCAATGGAATAAGTGCTCTCAGTAGTCCTCTAAATCAGTCCTATCTTTTGTAAAATTGTAAAAAAAAAAAAAAAATCTCTGACTCATTTTATGAGGCTGTTGGAACAATCGTGGGCTCGTTTTGTAGAGCAAAGAGCCCTTCACATTGTGCCTGCCCCCAAATCCCAGCCTATAACCGAGAGCGCAGTGATGATAATCACACACATTCTTTTATCCTGAGTTCCCCAAAAGTGCTTTAATAGCGTGTGGGGGCCGACTCATCAGATTCAACACTAATGCGAAACTCCGGCTCAAACATGCGCCATCCATACCACCATCTATTTCCAGAAGAGCTCAGCCATGCAGAGAGGCATCTAATAAGTTCCCTATCGGGGCTGGTGGGTGGTTGGGTTCGGTCGATCTTTTAGAGGAGGGAGTCAAAGGGGCTCTGTGCAGCGCTGTGGATCTGGATGGAACCCAGCGATGGCCTCAATCTGCTCTTTCAAACCCTCTGAGCCGAGGACGCCGGGCCGCCGGTGCCAATTCAGCAACATTCAAAGCTGTAGAAAGATGACCTCGAGGGTAGAAAGCGACAGAGAGACAGATAGATGCCTGAAAGTAATAACATTACAGTTTATCATGCACTGAGCAAAAGGTGATGGCAATGAAATAAGAGTAACCCCAATAATAACAGTAACAATCGAGTACTTTTCCGCCCCTATAATCTGCGTACACGATTCCATAATCAAGAATCAGGAAAAAAAAAAACCTTTGCTTTATCCTCCTGCAGTTTGCTGTGAAATGAGCACAGAGAGCAAAATATATAAATAATAATAAAAAAATAAAAAATAAAGCAATTAACAGTTTAATGAGGCAGAGCAATTCTCTCAGGAACCCCACATCAAAACAATTACGCACCATAGCAGGAGCTACACTTCCTCTTTTTTTTTTAATAGGATAAAAAAATCCTGAAACCTCTGAGATCTCCGTGTTCGGCTCAGGTTATTAAAAGCGGATCGCACATACGTGTAATCATTTCGCGGCGTTGCTGTCAAAGTGCTTTCGTTTGCTTCACCAGGCTAGTTTTTTTTAGGTTTTTTAAAATGTTAGCACTGTCTGATACATACAGTAATAACCCACTAAATCTGTGAAATCACACAGAGTCATCTTGGGCGGAATTATAAATCAGAGCGATGGGGAAAGTAGCGTCATCTTATATTTAACGTTCGGGAGCATTCTGTGATTAAACATCTGTAACAACACAGGCAGTGCAAAATTGGCATGTTAAATACTGATTAATCACGCAATACTTCCTGGTGGAAATTTAATGTGCCCTTCCTCTTACAGGAAGGACGTAAATCCATTCCGCGGCTGCACATAACGTGGGAATTAAGTCCCTCTTTTCGGGTTGAGGGGGCAGGAACTTAGCGAACCATTACGGACTCATTATACTTCTATAAATGCTTGATCCTTTAAGAGGTGCGGTGCAGTACACCTTAACAATTAACCCACAAGCTGTTAAATTTTTGGCAGGAGAATCAGACCTCAGATAAATTATAAGGTTATACAGTACATCCTCTACACCTCCTACGACTGGATACAGCAGGTTTGTCCGGGTCATTGCTTATAATCTACATTTATATTAATACTAGCGAGAGGTTTTTACATGATTTAACTAACATTATAAGAAGAAACTGACCATATTCACAGGTCACATGAGCACTATTTGAGCGATTAAAAAAAATAGCTAGAGGTAGTCCGAATTTTATGATTCATACTGGATGTTTGCTACTATTTCAAATCCATTCAAATCATGCTAACAGTGTGTACGTGCTCTGAAAGAAAACCCGACTAATGCCACACGCTCCTAAAGGAATTCCAACCAATCTGGCCCGGTCCAGCTGGAAGTTTGATAAATTCTATCTGCTTACAGAAAGAACTATAATCAATCTGGCACATTCCTGAAGGAATTCCTACCAACTCGGCCCAAATTTAAAGACATTTTTCACCAGTATCATATGGTCCAGTTCTGAAGTACGTCACCAATGCTGCCTGCTTCAGAAGGAGTTCTGGATGAATCTGGCTCAGTACTAAACAGATTCTGAGCAATCCTGCCTGTTTCAGATGAAATTCCCACCAGTTTCTCCTTCTCCTAAAGCTATTTTGTCCAGCAACACCTTCTGCAAAAGGAATTCTGTCTAAATCTTGCCCAGTCCTGAAGGAATTCTATTCAGTTTTTCCTGTTCATTCAGGAATTCTGATCTATCCTACCCAATCCTGGAGGAATTCTGAACAGCCCTGATTGCTGCCGATCTCTAAGGAATTTTGACCGAACCCGCTTGCTCCTGAAGGATCTCTGAGCAATTTGACCAAGTCTTAAAGGAATTCTGACCCCTATCCCCAGTACCCAGGAATCCCGGGATGTCGTGGCCTAATGGTTAGAGAGTCTGACTCCTAACTCTAAGGTTGTGGGTTCGAGTCTCGGGCCGGCCACGACTGAGGTGCCCTTGAGCAAGGCACCGAACCCCCAACTGCTCCTCAGGTGCCGCAGCATAAATGGCTGCCCACTGCTCCGGGTGTGTGTTCACGGTGTGTGTGTTTTCACTGCCGTGTGTGTGCACTTTGGATGGGTTAAACGCAGAGAACAAATTCTGAGTATGGGTCACCTTACTTAGCTGTATGTCACTTTCACTTTCAAAGGATTTGGACCAATCTGAAGAAAATCTGACAAGTCCTGCTTGTTCCCAAAGCAATTCTGACTAATTTACCTGCTAATCAAGGAATTCTGTTTCAAAGGAATTTTGACAAATAAAACCACTAGTGAAGGAATTCAGATCAATTCCATTAATATCAAAGAAAGTTGGACTAATCGTGTCCTGGTCCTGAAGGATTTCTGACCAATTCACCTGTTATATACAGTAAGAAGGAATTCTAACCAATCTAACTCCTGTAGGAACTCTGACCAGTTCCACCCATTCCTAAAGGAATTCTGGACAATCCTAACTCATTCATTCATTCAACTTCTACCGCTTATCCGAACTACCTCGGGTCACGGGGAGCCTGTGCTCAGGCGTCATCGGGCATCAAGGCAGGATACACCCTGGATGGAGTGCCAACCCATCGCAGGGCACACACACACACTCTCATTCACTTACGCAATCACACACTACGGACAATTTTCCAGAGATGCCAATCAACCTACCATGCATGTCTTTGGACCGGGGGAGGAAACCGGAGTACCCGGAGGAAACCCCCGAGGCACGGGGAGAACATGCAAACTCCACACACACAAGGTGGAGGCGGGAATCGAACCCCCATCCTAACTCTTGTACTTATATTTGTTTGCACCTGATGCAGTATTTTCTGGCAAACTTAACTTGTTCTAGTTCTCAGAAAAACTGCCTGCTCTCTGCACTGTTGGGTCCCATGGGATCATAGTGGCAATGCACTCACTAAATCATATCTTCATGCTGCAAACTTTATTTAAACTCCTAATCCAGAAACACTGTTATGATTGTGCATCCTGTAGCTGCATAGCAGAATGATTGCACTGCAATTCATTGTCTCCTCTTACAGTTTGGAGCGAACCTGTGTACTAATTACAGCAGCTGTAACTCGACCAAAAGTATGACTAAGTGACAACACGCTACTAATTTACCCAACTCCTGCCTCCAGTTGCTTTCCTGCATCAGTCCTGAATTGTGCCAGTTAACAGCTGTAAAACATTAGACTGTGTTTAGACAAGTAAAAGTCAGAGAAGACAGGGCGAGTGCTAGACACGGTGCTAATAACATGAAACCTAATGGTGTTTGAGCTGAGCGTACAGATGAGGAGTTGGACAGAATAAATGACAAACGTGTTGCATAGCTGTCTTAAGGTAGATAAATCCTACTAGCGCCACAATCAGCTGGCAATCTGATGGCACTGTAGGGGATGTAGGAATTCAAAAATAGACTAGCATAAATGTGAAAAAAAATAAGTAATTAAAAATTGTTTGAACAAGTTTAACTAATTATGCACACTGTCCATTTTTTGTACCATTTACCCTATGCAGGGCCAGAGAAAGCCTGGAGCCTATTCCAGTGGTCTTGGGGCACCCTGGACAATGTGCCAACCCATCACACCAACTCAAACACACACATTCACACACTACGGACAATATAAAGATGCTAATCAGCCTAAAAGGCATGTCTTTGGACTATCTGTCTTTGGGGAGAAAACAGGTAAACTTCTTAAGAACAGGGAGAACATGCAAAATGTATGCATAGAGGGAAGAGGCAGGAATCGTACCCCTACCCCTAGAAAAGAAAGGCAAACCTGCTCACCATTTAGCCACCCACATACAATATACAAATTAAGAATTTCAGGATGTCTTTGCTTACAATTCACGGTACAGAGGGTTACTACAAACATCTCTGGCACTAACGTCATTATTTGTAATCTGCCATATGGGTCTGAAACTGCAACAATATGTTTATGCATGTGTTCATGAGCTCATCTATCAGCTCATATATCACTCTAAAGATGGCAGATTTATACTGTCACAATCTTCACATCACCTGATTCGTTTAAATTGTTAAGGTGAGCACAAGCGGCAGTTAAAGGCAGGGTCGTCGATTTTTGAGAAATGCTTCAGAAAACTGAGTCGGGCCGAATAATAAAAAAATCAAAAACAAAATTCAAAACAAACGTGTAGCCAATGAGCAAAAAGGGGCGGGGCTTGTCAATATGCGGCGGAGAGAGTTTTCAGTGCGCATGTGTGACATTAGCAGAAAGCGGCTTTAACATTGACATGGAGGATAAAAACAAAGAAAGAAAGTGAAGAAAGTCTTACGATAAGGTAAGAAGTTGGACGTGTTAATATAGGATCAGCTTTCCAGCGCTGGAGAGAACTGAAGGAGCAGGAAGTTGGTCACATATTCACAGATTGGAGTTTCCCGAGTCAATAACTCCTGAGCTAAACGCTGTTACTACACAAATAACACCTCTTTTCTATCGTAGTAATGTAGAGACGCAGCTACAACCGTGTTTTGTGTAGTAACAGCGTTTAGCTCAGGAGTTATTGACTCGGGAAACTCCAATCTGTGAATATGTGACCAACTTTACTTAAGACGCCGAGGCGCTTTTTTCCTTCTCGATAGGTGAGTAACGTTGGTTTTGCTTTGTTACACAGAACTAATATATGCCTTTGTCCTTTACATGATTATGCTTGTGTGTCATTTTTGCTTGTTTGTTTATCTGTAATCGTATTGTTCTTCTCTTCAGCTATGATAAAGACACATTTCTTTCCATTAGTTGCCTGGGTTACTTATGTATGTGTGGGCGGAGCTATCAATACAGGGGTGGGACCCATTTGGGTTAGGGGCGTGTTTGTTTTGGTGATTTCAAATGTCGACATTGGCTTTCAAAAATCGGAGACCCCACCTTTAAGGGATCATGACATTTCAGTTTCCAGGTACATCAAGAATCTAGTCAGGATCTGATCAGCTTACCCAAAACTCCTCTTTTTTTTTAGAGAATACAGTACAAGGTTGAATAAATGGGTCAGTTTACAGATTTATGTTCCAATACATGCACATTGCACTTCACTTACCGGCTGTATGATTTTGAGCCAGATTAATTAGGCCGGCTTAATTGAATTTTTATTGCACTGTTTTTCCGGGGCCTGCTTCAAAAAGTAATTACACATATGCAGTAACAAGAGACATCGCACCCATGCAATGTAATTTGCTGGCGCCTGTCATTCACAGCTCTTGTACCATACATGTTGCCGAAGCAGTGCGACCTGCCGTTAGAAATATTTAAAACTCACTTTATACATTTTACCGATGAGATTAAAATACACCCGGAGACAGATACCGAGTTTGCGTACCTGTTCATTTCATGGCCGGTTGCTCCTCGGTGCGTGAAGCGAAGCGCTAGCAGCACCGCACCAGAGCCCCAAAAGCATTATAATGTTAATATCATTTTAATGTTCGGAGTCTTCAAAGAGCTACTCGCTCATCATTTTAAAATGATCTCTTTAAAATGAGCTCTGACGCTTCACTAAAACAGAATGGGACCAACCGCTGATCTGGGGCCTCCTTGATAATTAAAGATTAAACCACTTGGGGGTGGGTCGTTATAGGAATATGGTCAGTAATGGGGTGGTGTTACAGTTACCTTTCTGTAAGTTAATTCATTTCCAATAACACCACAGAGCGAAAACTTTTCCATGGCTGGAAGACAGTTGTAGCTTTACTTCTGAGTGTTACACTCCAGTGCTGACACTGGAGAAAAAAAAAGACAAAGGAAGAACTGGTGCTAAAAATCTGTGGCACATCTGAATGGAGGCTTCGGTTTTACCGCAGGGATCCTTCTGAATCTGAATGTGGTACTTCGAAGAGTTATTTCTATGGAAGCCTTGAACTGCAGGGTGAAAATGTTATTTCAATTGTCTTCGTTTTTCTTTCTCATCTTATTTCATGTCGTTATCTCGTTTTTTTTCCCCACTTAGTGTTTTATTATTTTCAATTACTAAGTCTGTAATGTCTTATTTTAAAATAACAAGTATGCAGTTGTTTTGACTAATTACATTGCTATGTAATTTTCTTACTAAGTCAGATTTAGTATCTCATTATTTTCTCATTAATTTTCTACCGCTTATCCGAACTACCTCGGGTCATGCGGAGCCTGTGCCTATCTCAGGCGTCATTGGGCATCAAGGCAGGATACACCCTGGACGGAGTGCCAACCCATCGCAGGGCACACACACATACACACACACTCTCATTCACTCACACAATCACACACTACGGACAATTTTCCATAGATGCCAATCAACCTACCATGCATGTCTTTGGACCGGGGGAGGAAACCGGAGTACCCGGAGGAAACCCCCGAGGCACGGGGAGAACATGCAAACTCCACACACACAAGGTGGAGGTGGGAATCGAACCCCCAACCCTGGAGGTGTGAGGCGAACGTGCTAACCACTAAGCCACCGTGCCCCCTCATTATTTTGATTTGCTATTTCAATAATATCTCATTATTGTGATTTAATATGAATTAAAATCTTTTAGTCGGTGTTTAGACATAGTGGTTTTGTTTTGACTTATCCAGACTTACTATCCAGTCATTTTGACTAATTAATCAGTATCAGTATCAGTATCTCAGTATCTTGACTTACTGTCATTATTTTTTACTTTCTGAGTCATAATTTTGTCATTAATTTAGGCTTGATATCTCAAAATTTTGACTTATAAAATCATCATTGTTACTTAGTATCTCATTGTTTTGTCTTACTAATCTCAGTATCTCAGTATTTTGATGTTGTATGTTGTAATCTTCACTTACTATGTCATTTTTCTCTCTCAGTAAGCCCTTTAGGCCCTTTAGGCTTAGTATGTGAGTATTTTGACTTAGTATCTTGTTTTCATGTAGTATCTCATTATTTTCACTTAGTATCATATAATTTTTACTTGCTAATTTCTTTAGGCTTGGTATGTCAGTATTTTTTTTTTTTGCTGTATCTCATCATTTTGTCTTATTAAGTATCTCAGTATTTTGACCTAGTATCTTGTTTTCACGTTGTATTTTATTATTTAGACTTTTACCAAATCATGATTTAGGCTTTTGACATTCTAAGTCGTTATTTTGAGCAACTCTAAATTGTTATTCTGTCTCAATATTTTGACTTAGTATCTCACAATTATAACTTTCATCATAATCAACATAATTATAACATCTTAATATGTTATCATTAGCAATTAAAAAAAAATATTATTTTAATGGGAGTTAATACTTTTAATTGACTTGACTAATGATGACTTAATTTTACCTGCTTTGTTTTCTGCTGCATTTTTTGTGTCATGAAATATTAAATGCCATGCACTTAAGTGTGTATAAGGCAATTATAATTGGACTATGATAAAAGTAAATACATTTCTGTCTTTGTTGGCGTTTGTTATAAATCCATTTTTGCCACCATTGTAATTAACATCGTTAGTGTGTGAGATGTGAGGCAGCGGCTGATATGAGGGAGTGTGTGTTAAAGTTTGTGAGGTGACCTGGCCTCGGGTCAAATCTAATTGATGACCCCTGGAATAAAAGATAAAAGATTAAATAATTCACTATTCTAAAATTATATCTTCAGGATTATTTTAAAATTCTGGCCCTCTAGGCTTTAGGGCCAGCGAGCGCTTAATTTGTAGCAAAATAAATAAATAAAGTTTGAAAGCAGCCTTATAGGGAAGAGAATTTGTAATTGAATTAAATGCTTTGATTCATCACATGACTCTTTTTAGCGCTTTCATCAAATAAACACACACTGTTAGCTTTAGCTATACAAACATTTGTGATTCAACCTAAAGATGCAAAGAGAGATATAATTTTTACTCACGGCCCTTTATTTTTCAAAGTTTCAAAGAAATGAGTGCTGAGTTGATTCGTGATTCAAATCGAATTTGACTCAATTCTGAATTTGATTAATTTAGATTTATATTATATGACATAAAAACAAGTAGCGACTTGAGCGTAGACACAAACTCCCGCCCACTAATCTCTTATTTACATACAACGCGCCTCGATTTACCCTCATTTACATCTAATTTACATGAAACACACTGATTGTGGTCCAGAAAGGATAGATTTCAGCAGCCTGTAAAAGACACATGGAAAGAAGTAAACAGAAAAGGGTGGAATTACATTTCCAGCTGCTTTTTTTTTTTTGTATAGACACTTATGAAAATGCGCTCTAATCATGTAGAAAGCTGAACCGTTGTGTGACCTAAACAGCAGGTAGCTTTGTGAACTCTAATTAAAGCTAGGTTTTAATTCCTGCTACTATATGAAAAGGTCAGATTTAAATGAAGTCCTTTTTAACTACAGATTTATTTTGAAATACAAGTGAGATGAATAAACAAGCCCTCGTTTCATCTAATATAAATGCTAAAAAATAACGTACAGAGAAAACGAATCATCGCTGTATCTTTAATAAGTTCTTATGAATCACAATAAAGATTCGCATTTATAAATGACACTAAAACTTTTTTGACTATCAATAATATTCACTGTTTTTTCTTATTATTCTAGTTACGGTGCTAATTTTAGCATAAAACGCATAATCATTGATAAAACTCATATTGATTTCCATTTGCTTAAGTGCGAATCAAAACCTTCGCAAATTGTTGAAATGTTACGCTGAAACCCAAGTTTGGTTGGAGGTTTTAAATGTAATTTAAGCCAAATTTTAATCCCACAAATTTTCCACCCATGTCTCATATCGCATCGTAAAATTCCACTCCCTCATTCAAAACGGTTACTACGGTAACATAGAGTTAGCGACATAATCAGCTTTGTATTGACCTTTGCTATGACGATTATTCTCTCTCACTCATTTTTTACCGCTTATCCGAACTACCTCGGGTCACGGGGAGCCTGTGCCTATCTCAGGCGTCATCGGGCATCAAGGCAGGATACACCCTGGACGGAGTGCCAACCCATCGCAGGGCACACACACACTCTCATTCACTCACACAATCACACACGACGGACAATTTTCCAGAGATGCCAATCAACCTACCATGCATGTCTTTGGACCGGGGGAGGAAACCGGAGTACCCAGAGGAAACCCCCGAGGCACAGGGAGAACATGCAAATTCCACACACACAAGGCGGAGGCGGGAATCGAACCCCCAACCCTGGAAGTGTGAGGCGAACGTGCTAACCACTAAGCCACCGTGCCCCCGATGACGACAATTATTCTATATCGATAAAAATAAAACTACTCAAATGAATAAAGGTCAATAAAACATTTGGAAGTGGTGTTTGAACATGAAATTCTTGTGAGTGACGGCAGGTCCAGTCGCACCCCGACGGCACGCTGAGCTAAGGCTAGCCTGTGGTGAATTAACGCCATCAGTAAGTGCAAAGTGACATTTACTACATGGCTTTGCCATTCAAAGTTTTTTTGGGGAAACCAGACACTGAGCTGTAATTTCCTTTGTCACGATCAATGGATGAAAAGTTTCCAGAAAGAAAGAAAGCCATTTTGCTAAAAGCCCATTCATGCGCAGTCTCCTGCAGTGCCAAGAGGTTTGACAATGATGTGGCTGAGTTTTTCGAATGTGTATCTCATCTAGGTTCGTAGTAGAAAATTTCAGACCTTGGAGCTTTAATTAAAAAACTATCCTAGACAAATTGTCCATTACTGGAAAAAAAAAAGGAGCGTGGTTGTGGAGACAGGCTGGGACATTTACATTTAAGTTTAAGTTTACAGCATGTGGTGGACGCCGTTATCCAGAGCGACGTACAAAAGCGTTTTGAAGTATGTGTTGATGAATACATTAACACTGGTTCACTAGGTTACAGACTTAGCGTCATTAACCTAAAACTCTGTTCAGGTCATTAAATATCCACATAAAATAAACAGGGAGAAACAGGTAGGTCTTCACCCGTCTTTTGTAGATATCCAGTGACTCTCGGTGCCTGAACAGAAGAGTCTTGATGTGTACCTACCTCTTACCCTGAGAGATGGAAGGACCAGTCGAGCAGTGCTGGTAGGACTGATAAGAGCTTTGAGGTTAGCGGGAGATGGTCCATTTTTGGCTTTGTAGGCAAGCATCATGAGAGTTTTGAATCTACAGGAAACCAGTGGAAGGAGTGCAGCAGTGGGGAGGTGTGAAAGAACTTGACTACATGTCGTGCAGCTGCATTTTGGATCACTTGCAGAGGACGAATTGCGTTCATTAGTAGACCCTCCAGCTGTGAGTTGCAGTTGTCCAGTCATGAAATGACCAGAGACTGAACAAGTACCTGGGCAGCATGTGTGGACAAAATCTTTCTGATGTTGTAGAATACAATTGGTATTCCAAGGTTGCGAGCCGTGGCTGAAGCGGAGATCAGATAGTTGTCCAGGGACATTGTAAGATCCTGACCTGGGGATGAATCAGTTCAGTTTTGCTGGGATTGAGTTTCAACCGATGAGCCGTCTGCCAGACATGCTGAGAACAGAGCAGAAGCCATGGTATCTGAAGAAGGGATGCTTCTAGATGTAGGAGGAACCGGAGAACCTGGTCGAAACCCTACACAGATAGTTTACCTGGATCAAGCTGCATTACATCTCTGGATCAAGCTGCATTACAAGACGGCTCTCATCTTGTTATTTGCTTAGTTACAAAATTAATATTAAGAAAGATCTAACAGGAGAGCCGAATAAACTCAGAACAAAAGTTTTTTTTGATCTTTTTGCGGTTGTGTATATTTGCTTGTGCACTTTGTTAACCGCCACATCGTGTGTATAAGATTTTTGTAAAAATATAATACAAGTGCTAAATTGTTCTGATTCACTGATTAGTCACAGGAACAGCAGGCGTTCTGGGCGGCACGTGGGATCCGAGTGCTTGTTTTTTTACGGCTTCACTTTCATCAAAAAAGACCTGATTTTCTCACACGCTCCTTTTTCAACCAGGCCGTCCTGGTGTCCTGGTTACTGTGCAGAATCACAGATAATTGCCCCGCTGCTGCTCCTTTTAAACAGACTATCTCCTCTCATCTGCTCTGGAGGATTGCAATTCTTTTTTAGTAATGCAATTTCTTTCAGCAGAGATGGAACGGCGCCAAATGATCCTAAGAGTCTCCCAGCGTCCCCTTTTTTTATCTTCACAACAAGTTTCTCTGTAGACGGTTAAACAAAAAGCAAGCCTTGTTACCTGTTTATTTCGGAAACGTGTTACGGATAAAGCGACTAATAGAGGAAGCGAATGCTTAATTTATTGTCTTTTGAATGAGGAAAAGAAGGACTCGTTGAATGAGGGAAAGAAGGAACAAATGCTCGTTAGTGCAATTAGTCTAACAGCCAATCATGTGACTGCATACAGATACTGAAAAGTTTTTTTTTTGAGCTAATGAGCACATCATGCATCACTCTCACATTTTCTACCGCTTATCCGAACTACCTCGGGTCACGGGGAGCCTGTGCCTATCTCAGGAGTCATCGGGCATCAAGGCAGGATACACCCTGGACGGAGTGCCAACCCATCGCAGGGCACACACACACACACTCTCATTCACTCACGCACTATGGACAATTTTCCAGAGATGCCAATCCAGGCACGGGGAGAACATGCAAACTCCACACACACAAGGTGGAGGTGGGGATCGAACCCCCAACCCTGGAGGTTTGAGGCGAACATGCTAACCACTAAGCCACCGCACATCATGCATCAAAATAAGGAAATGTTGTGAAGGTGGTTTGAGTTTCAGAAACCCCCCAAAACGGTTCTCTGTGTAAAAATGGCTTGTCGGTGAGATCAGAGTGGTTTGAGAAGGTTAATACAACTCTAATAACCACTCTTTACAACCACGATGAGCAGAAAAACCTCTCAGAATTCATAACATTTTGTATTTTAAAGGAGGAGGAGCTACAGCACACGCATCAGCTGCATCAACGTTTGTTTTCAGGGTTCCACTCAAAGTTTAAATTAGATTTTTTTCCCTACTCGGCTGGTGTTTAAAGCCCTAGAACAAATCCAGCTGCATGCTGCTCTCGGTACACGTGCAGACCGGATCGCTTCACGGAGCACGTTCCCCGAATTCATCCCGAACTTTACGCCACCTCCAGGAAACCTTCTGTTTTTTTTCACTGTTGTTTTCTCCCCGTGTTCGAGCTGAATGCTTCCATATTAAACTACATTCTGAGTTTTGAGTCAGAGACGGAGTGGCTGTATTTACATATGGGTGAGAAAACAAGTGAGCTGTTAACACATGCATAATTAAACACTGTCCTGCTAAGCAACCAATATAATTCGGTTTGGTTCGCCGACTTGACGGTGATGTCCAATTAATTGTTGCCAACCACATCTCACAGCCTGTCAATGCATCCACGTATAATGAAGTTCATTTTAATGAGACGACAGAAAAAAATAAATAAATAGAAGGTCCAAAAAAACCGAGGTGGGCGAGCACAATAACCGGCGCACAAGCTCATTAAGCAATGGGTGCAGGAGCAGAAATAAATGAGGCTTCATTAACAGCAGGATGCTATGTATGCTTTTCCTGTTCCAGGTATCATCTTCACATGCTAAAACTTCAGGAAGGATTTCTCACAGTAAGTGACCCAGATGTGTAAAAGTCACACCTCCACCCACCCACCCACCCACCCACAAACACACACACATACACACACACTACACGTCTTTATCAACAGGGGGCAGTAGGAGAGAATACATTAAGCCATTTATTACATTTGCTTGCAGGATCAGTCTTTGTTTAAGCAAGGTGAAGCACATTTCTTGTCACTTTAGCATACCTTGAACATATTTAATGAAAATCAAGTAAATACGGCAGATTTTTAATGCTGACAGACATATGGATCTGAATTGATTGACACCATTGACGTCCAGTGAGTGTCAGTTCAAAAATATCAGGCGGTAGCAGACACTCAGTGGAAGCCCCGCCCCTTATACAACCAAATTTCACCCACATTTCGATTCAGTAAATATATGATTTCCTGGCACTCATCTACACAAGGTTTATACTGTATAGTAAACACACTTGCATTTTGCACTTGGTGAGAATTTGACTGATTGACAATGATATTCAGTTTGGACTGACGTTTTATCCTCCGTGTCTTTTTAGTGATGATTGCGACACTTTCCGCTGTGTATGAGTGTGCACCAAGTGAGGTCCACGAAGACAAGGTTCGGCTGGAAGAACTTGTGTCCTACTCAGAGCCCTGAACACCTTTGGGATGAACTGGAACACTGACTGCACCACGAGACCTCACTGTGATGCTCTGGTTATTTTAAGAGACTGGAATGAGATGTTACGAGTTTAATTGCCGTCGTCCCCATATAGTGTAGCTACAGTGATGAGATGCAGCACATCTTGGTCTCCATGGATATGATTTCTTTCTTGTATACAGTATATGCATTACTTAAGGGAAGTGATGGCTCAATGGTCAAAGGCTCTGGGCTACCAATCAGCAGGTTGTCTTTTAATTCAAGACAAAACACCACCAAGCTGCAAATGTTGGGCTCGTCAAAAAAGGCCCCTAACCTTATCTGGTCCAGACCGCTGTATCAAGGCTGACTTAAGATTTAAGAGTTCCTCTTCATTCATTTAGGGTTCTATATAGAGCCCTAGGGTTCTCTACTTGCTCCAAAGAACCTTTCATATTAAAAAGGTTCTATAGCGACAATTTGAGTTCTTCGGGTTAAACTTTCCTTGATTTGTGTATTTCTATTGTAAATGTATTTTACACTTCAATCCAGTTGCACCTGAAAAACCTTTACAAGCAAGTGGAATATATGAGCATGACTACTTCCTGTCTTACTTGACCTGCTGTCTTTTTGCATCATAGCAGTCTGCTCGTGAAGAAAAAAAACTTCCTTACTTTCTTGAAACCAGTACAGACCATGGTAATAAAATTATAAATGTTCCTGCTTCTAATACTACAGTAAGTACATTTGTTAAAATCTCACTTAATTTTTTGTTGGTTATTAGAAATAATTTTACTCTTAATAAACGATGTGCCATTACAGATATTTTTATTCTGTAATATTTATTATTATTATGTTAAAAAAGTAGCTTATTTATTTATTTATTTGTTTGTTTGTTTGTTTATTTATTTAACAAATAAATGTATGTATTAATATGTTTATTTATTAAAAATGTTTTTATTGCATTTATTTAAATAAGTGTAACATTTATTTACTTGTTTGTTTATTTATTAATAATTTACTTGTTTGTTTATAATAATATATATATTTTTTTATTTAATAGATTTTTCACCATAGCGGACCTAAATATAAAGACATAATCATTTAATAAAAATGTTAAAAAAATTATTTAATCATAACATTTATTTATTTAATTGTATATTTATTACTATTTTTATTTTTTTTACTTAGTTTTTAACTTTAGTTTACTATAGCAGACCTAAATATAAATACAGAATAATTTAATTTTTAACATAATAAAATGTAAAAAAAAAAATGATAAAACATAACTTATTTATTTGTTTGTTTGTTTGTTTATTTTTTGCTATTTTAATTTTGTAATTTTTAACATAGCAGGCCTAAATATAAAGACATCATCATTTTTTTTAACATAACAGTAAACGTCTACGTCGAAACTTTTCACAGGCTACAAAGAGCCGTGTAACGTTGGATTGAACCCTTAAAAAGGGTTCTAAAAATAAACCTTTTGCTTTAACAGTGTCCACAAAATGAAGCAGATGAAGTGAACTCATGGTGAAATCAGTCCAAAGAACAAATAAGGGATCAGAAAGAAGGTCAAACACTGAACAGATGATGACACATCCACAACGTTTGGCAAGACCTCGCAATGATAGAAAGGTTCAGGTGTGTTTATATACTGTAAAATTCTGGAAATGAAACCGGAAATGATTGACAAGGGTCGTGACATGAGTCTGGGCTTTGTGTCCTTCACTGGGTGGGAGGGGCCATGTCCTGGTGTCCTGGCCTGCTGTTATACCGATGTTTAATACCAGGAGAAGTCAGGAGTGTGTGGGAAGCCTTCAAAATATCAGGGATGCATCCAAATTCAAAAAATGATTAAAAATAAAATATTTGAAAGGTTTCTTGCAATAAAACCCACCGAAATTGATGTTTCTATGTTCAACCCCTTGGAGAGCTGTGAAGCTTTTCTATTAAAATGATTCTATAATTTAATATATATTTAATTTAGATAATGCCTTTAAATTTCAGATTTCTAATTCGAACTCAATGTCACATACACAGTGTAGTGAAATGCTTTTGTATGACTTTATATATATATATATATATATATATATATATATATATATATATATATATATATATATATAAAAGAGCCAATTAAAGGTGGGGTGCACGATGTTTGAAAGCCAATGATCACCAAAACAAACACGCCCCTAACCCAAATGGGTGTCACCCTTGTTTTGATAGCTCCGCCCCACACATACATACACAATATTGACAAGACACGCCCCTTTCTGCTCATTGGCTACACGTTGTTAAGTTAGTCGCTTTTGCAGGCTGCAAACATGGCTGCCATGGACTCGCACTCCTAGCAACCATCTGCGATCCCATGCTCACTCCCTGTTACCAGCCTTTTAATTCTACTCACCTATCTTTAATTACCTTTGTTTATATTGAGTTGTGAAGTCGACATTTACCGAGTAGATGTTTTCTGAGTCTTTATGCTCATGTGTACACGGTTTCTAGACTAAGTACAGTACATTCTACCTATACAGTACTTTGGAACCGGATTATATCCAGATTGACCTATTTTTTTTTCACACTGCGTTTGCATCTCTGTGTTCTCATGAAGGAAGACTCTGTCATCCTGTCGCACAGGTAATAAAAAATATAAACCGTCTACATAATGATATGGAATTGAGCAGCGTCATTAATAGTGTTTATAATATACTGTATAAATAATATACAGATGTGTTGCTTGGTGAAATCAGATCCAGCACCGATGTCTGAATGGTTCCACCAATGTTAGCACTGTAGCGAAATAACTGAAGCGTAACTGGGAGAGAAACGTCACGAGGGACCCACGCGCTACATCAAAGACACATCTCTCAGCTTCGGCTTTTTGACATTATCCCTTCACGCCATGTTTTTTCCCCCTCGCACATTTCCCCCCTGAATACCCTGCTCCTTCTTTCTCTCGTGTGTGTACGAACACGTGTGGATACACGATCATGCGTTTGCTGTGTTCCACCAAAATTCATGAAATTTGGGGTGCTGGGAGTGAGGGGAAGGGGTGGTGGGGTAGAACGATATGGTTGGGGAAGTGAGACAGAAAGCATGCATTATGGAGGAAGTGGAACAGGAAGAGTAGTAGAAAGTGTGGTGAGAGAGAGAGAGAGAGAGAGAGAGAGAGAGAGATAGCATCCCCTCTGGGCTTAAATGAGCCAGGGAATGAAGGACGAGAAACTCAGTGTTCGCCTTTAAGCCTCAGGTTTATTTTATCTCCACAAGCTGCCCTTGATGGCCTTCTTGCCATTTCTTCAGCATTCTTCCATACAAACATTCCTGCACTTCCTGTCTTTCATATTGGCTGCTTTGCGCTCGTCTTTAAAGGGAAATTTATCCTTCGACGAAGATTAGCGAAGAACTTAATTGATCATCTGAAGGCAGTTACAGCAGTTACAGCTCTATCCTTGAGTAATTTGGAATATATATATACGTGTATATATATATATATATATATATATATATATATATATATATATATATATATATATATATATATATATATATATGTGTGTGTGTGTGTGTGTATATTTATATATATATAATCAATACATTGTTCAGGATGGAGGTTACGGCGTGACTTAATGTCTAAGAAACCGCCTCAGCTGGCGGCTGGTGTTTAATGAGATCTCTGCTGCTCAAAGCTCAATGTAGACACTGAGCTTCATCATGGCGGAAAATTAAATAATATCATCTCCTGATTCATTCTCGTGCTCCACAATACATCATTCATTTCCATAAATGTTAAATATAAAATATAGATTTTTATATGGGGGGAAAAGTTTTTCAGCAAACGTACTGTCAAATAAAACATGCCCTCTAACCCAGGCTTATGAGCAAGACTTCGAAAATACATCTGTACTGTGGAGTTTTTCACCAGATTGTATTTTTTATTATTATTTTTTTTTTATTTAATTTTTTTTTTTTTTTTTTTTTTTTTTGTGTGAAAAATATATCACATTACTACAGCAGGCTTTCCTCCTCAATTTTGGGGAAGAAAATGAAATTTCATAGAAGACAAGCACAGATATGAATGGAATAATTCTGTATGTCTAACTGTCAAGACGGATGCAATATATGGGGGTAATTTCTGTAAAAAGGAAAAGAAAAAAGAAAAAAAAAAAAGGCTATTTGGTGTTCTTCTCATATATCTGAGGATGATCCGAGGCTGCACCGAAGTGAAGGGATGAAAAACGGAAGAGGCTCCAATGTCAAATCTGAAAGCAGTGAACTCCAGCAATACCGCCGTGCGCTCGGTCACCTTACTCAAAGGCCAGAGTAATAAAAGTCACGCAGGCAATTTTCTCTCTTCCATGTGATGCCGGTTTTATTCGTACAAAGAAATGTAATTCCATTCTGAAGGCTGGAAGGTGTGTGTGTTTAGAATGACTGCTTCAATCCGAGCAGCATTTAAATGAGACGTTTCAACAACTCGTCATCCTTCAGCCTTCTGTATCTGTGATTATCAATAGTAACACAAAGCATATTCGTATTTATTCATGTGATGTTGCTTGTGTTTCCTTTTACTATTCTTATTTTCAACATATTATACTGTCAAATAATGTACATTTATAAGAACCAATAATAATAATAATAATAATAATAATAATAATAATAATAATAATAATAATAATAATATTAAACATTAATAATTTAATAATAATATTTTACATTTTTAAAAAAGTTATTTCAAACTTAATCTTGAATAACTTTAAGCTCTTTTGGCAAATATTATATGAATATGCTGTTTATAATAGAGGCTTTTCTGAAGTCTCGATCTTGTATCGGTTGTGTTTTAAATTGTTAATCTGGAATTTCTTTTATTATTCAATCGAGCCGTTGACATCTCAGGGCACTAGGACCTGGGGGAGGTTAAGCGGGTTGGTTAGGCTAGGCTGCTTGTTTACATTTTGGGAAATGGAAAAAAGTTTTCAAATGATTCTGACAGAATAGCAGTATTCATCTTCATCATCATCATCATCATCATCATCATCATCATCATCATCATAATTAAGGCCACTCCTATTTTAAGGTGTTAGGTTTAAATCCCAATACAGATTCAGATCCAGATATTTGGAATACTCGACCCAATATTTTCATGATTATCATGTAAAGGTTGGTGTATATCAAAGACAAAAAATAGTCACCTTTTATGTGAGATTTAAACATTCATTTAATGGCAATTGACCTAAGTGCAGATTGACTTTACCAGTGTCTTGTTTTTTTTTTATTAATGATAAGGAGTTCAGTATTCAGGTGAGTAGTTCACATTTAGTGATTTCGGATGTGTGTATTGAGGGCTGCTTTGTGAGCTACTCATCATACCAACCACACATCTAAAAACAGCAGGAAGCAGAGCCTCTGGCACCCGGTGGAATTCTTCACCAAGGTCGATCGGAGCCACCGACAGCGAGGACACATTCAAGGCCCGACTTTAATTTATCTTTTTCGGGTTGGCCTTTGAAATTTCGATTTGGAGGTCTAGTTGGAATAAAAGGTGTTCTATAACTCACTGATTGAGTTATTGATGTGCTTTTTTTTCCCCTCCCTGAAGAACACTCATACAAGATAATTTATCACTGGTACTTTTTTTTCATCCGAAAAAATACAACATAGTCCTTATTAGGAAAAAAAAAAACTCGCATGACTCAAATTATGAGACAATTTACTAAGGTTAAAGATTTCAAAGGTTACCGTTTGCTTTTCGCTTGGACTTTTTTCACAAGACGAGAACTTTCGATCTCAACTTACTTAGGACTTCGTCACTGACTCGACCTAAAAAAGCTTACCATAAATCTATGGAAAGATTTTTTTTTTCTTCTCCCGGACGTACATACAATTACCGAGGAAAGGCTGCGCCTGAAATGTGTTTTCTCCCTTCATGAAAAATGCGCATACGAGATCATTCATCATGGTTTTTACTGACAGGAAGTGAACAGTCACAAAATCAGCAGGATCCCTCCCTTTTAGCTCAAGCTGCACTCCTGATTCATGAAGATTTGGATTTATCACGTAGCAGGAGCTCATCTGTTATTTAAGCACAATATGGCAAAAAATAAAGGGAAAAAAAAAATCTGATTCGGAAACACGGAAGATGGTAACAAGCTTAGGATAAAATAAACTAAAATTCAGACATCAGATGGTACGATATTTCATCTGTTATTGGTTTAGAGTTCTTTTTTTTCCTTTCATGATTATTAACCAACTGCTGTTAGTCACTTGCGTGCACTAATTTGAGCTAGAAACCAGGAACTAAGCTTTATTCATGACATAAAAAACAGCAATGTTGAGTTAAAGAGTACTGACAAAATATTGTGTGTGTGTGTGTGTGTGTGTGTTTTAACACCTCATTGTCACTGTGCTGATTTTTTCCATTGACGAACGAGATAAATGGGCTTTCATCCATACCTAAGTAGCTGGGCCTCATAAACATGACAATACATGTTGATTGCTTACTGGAAGTTTGATGGTTTTACTGGGATTTTACATCCAGCTTACTTATGCTAGACAAGCTGATTAATACGTTCACTAATCACCACTGTAGTGATGTCGAAAACAAGGCATCACTATACAATCCCAGTCAGCTAGTTTCAGCCAATTCAGAAAAAGAAGCACTGGAGCTCAATGTCTGCTGTGGTCTGAAGAACTAAGGAAATAAAATTACTAAAGAAATAAAAATAATTCTGAATCGGCTTTTTTGGTTCAAAAGTTAACTCATTTCCTTAACTAGGACAAATGAGTAGTTGTGACCAATAAATACACAGAAATGAAAGTTATTAGTGATTCATTGGTCTATTTGATTCTGACTCTGAGTCAATTCTGACTCTGAGTCGGGTTTATGATCGATTCTCCTACACGTACAGGACACACAGAGGAATTATGTTATTTAATAAACATTTCCTATACAAATATGTACCTAATATTAAATTATAATTATTAATAGCAAGTATTTACAGATATAATTGAGGGTGGTTTACAACATAAACTCTATGGGGCAGTTAAACGGTTGGATAGAGAGGAGAAAGTGTTCATGACTGACTGAAATTGTGATTTGAAATTTCTAATAAAAATAAAGGGAATTAATCAAGTACATTTTTTTTTTAAAGTCCCCTGACCTTAACGCAAACAATCTGATTGCACACATTTAGAGAGAAGACATTCACACTGCGACGCTAGCTCATTCCACGCGATTAGTCATGGAGGACGCTGCGTCGAACTAATCTGATAGAATATAAATTGTAAACGCGAAACCACTCAGTCCGTTCCACGCTGTTCAGTGACAGCTTTGTCAAGACTGCTAATTACACTGTCTGTGCTCGCAAATGTGAAGACGCTATTTATATGCCTCTTCTCATTACTCAGTGGGCTGAGCACTTTTAAAATGGAGTGGCGGAGTTCTAGCAAGACCAACACACACACACACATAAAAAGCGTGTGTTTGTTTGCATGTCTAGAGTCCTAGAGAGTATTTCTTCAGATTACTAGGTTGGTAATAAAAGCGTTAATTTCTTGCAAAAACCCACGAAAGCGGTAAAGTTTAAGCACATCTGTCATCTGTAGCCTTCAATATAAAAAGCCAAAGCAAAGTTAAAACAAATTTTTTAAAATACAGTGAAAAATACACAATATATTGTATAGTTAACTAGACTACATTTTATAGGTAATTAAATATAATTTCTAGGTAATTAAAGGCAAAAATACACACTCTCATTCACTCACACACTATGGACAATTTTCCATAGATGCCAATCAACCTACCATGCATGTCTTTGGACCGGGGAGGAAACCAGAGTACCCGGAGGAAACCCCCGAGGCACGGGGAGAACATGCAAACTCCACACACACAAGGCGGAGGCGGGAATCGAACCCCCAACCCTGGAGGTGTGAGACGAACGTGCTAACCACTAAGCCACCGTGCCCCCCCAGTACACAAATTCATTTTTAAATATAAACTGAAAGTTAGCGTCTTCAGCAAAGCTAAACCATCACCCGGTGCCCTGTTTTCATGACCCCGATGCTGTCGGATGTTCAACATCTCTTCTTATTCAGTTTAAAAACCGAACATGCTCAGTGACACCTTTAATATAACGACATATAACGATGATTATATTTGAATCAGGTGATATTTTAGTGCTAGAAATAACCATTTGGTTGACAACATAGAGGAAATTATGATATCTTTTCTTTAACTGGGGTTTGGTCAAGTGTGTTTCTTAAAGACGCTCTGTTTACATTGGCTAATTCAATGTCTCTGGAATCTCTTTGAGAGCTACCGTATAATTAGTTTCGCTTAGCATTTTATTGATTGTGTTAATGAAACGATCCATAGGTTATGATACTTCAGCAGACGGATTTTAAACGCTGCCGGACCCAATTGTTGTGCTGATCTACTCACATAAAACATAAAAAGAAGGTACAAACGGATTAAATCAGGTCGATGGGCAACCGGTCAACATCGTACCACTGAGTTATGTTTACTCTTTTGCAAAAGCAATATCTATATATACAGTAAAGCAATGAGTATCATCAATGCTACATGGCAACTAACACCATACTGTTCTCCTAGTCCTGCTTCTGTCCTGGTCCTGTTAATGTGTTATCTGTCAGTGTTTACCTTTTCTGTGTTAGTCCATGGCTTTATAAAGCCTCCAGAATTTAAGGTTTAGAATTTGATCTGTGAAAAACACAAACAAACAAACAAACAAACAAACAAACAAATAAATAATCTAGAAAAGACATGGACTTAGAGGTTATTTATTTATCTATTTGTTTGTTTGTTTGTTTGTTTGTTTACAAGGAAAATTCTAGAAAAAGTCCCCAGAAATAACCTTCTGGTCTATAACAGAATTTGTATTTCTCAAATCTTCGCTTTTTGCCTTAAATGTAAAAAATGACGTGTTTGTTGTTTCCAACATTTTTTAAAAATGAAAAGCTTATAGATGAGTTCTAACTAATGACCCTATAACAGGCACACGTTTCAGCGCTGATACGTTATTTACGTTGTTAGTCGTGTTCATTGAAATCTCTGAATTGAATATTTTTACTCGGTAGATATTTTTGTTCCGAGGACAGACGACATCCCAGCTACTGTGAATCGAATCGAATGAATGAACGAATGAACGAACAAATGACTCATTTGCAATTCCAAAAAATAACAAAAATTAAAAAGTGTGCACGTTCGAAGCAAAACAAATACGGCTCAGTTTTTGTTTCTGTTTGTCAGTTGGTGTTTGAAGGAGCACTTGTGTGCTTATATACACTCCAATGATGAGTTCTGGAGAATCAAGTAAACGTATGTGAACACACACACACACACACACACACACACACACACACACACACACACACCCTAGAGCCTTGGGAATCATTTACAACTTTTTTAAACATTTATTTAAGTATTGAAAAAAAAAATACTGCATCATGCTTAAGATTTTATCTACAGATACTTCCTGCTATCGCTGCACAACCATCTCATTCATTTCAATCGATTCACTCTAACCCAGTACACACTGTATCTATCCTGGGATATTTCTATAAAATATTAACCAGATTTGCGCTTTTGAATTAATTTTAGCTTGTAAGAGGTCAATATTATAAAACACACTGGAGGTTATAAAGCCAGTTACAATGTCATGTCCTGTCCTGTTCTATATTTGAAATGAATAGGACATTATTCACAGGATCCCTCTAGAAAGTGTAACTAGAAGCGAATATATGAAAGCGAGGGCTCCCAGTTGAATAAAAATTAATTTTTCATTACTGTATATCTTAGAGGGCTAGCTCAGGGACATAATTAAAGCACACTTTAATTAGCGGACTTGTGGCTTCTTTTCCCTCGTGAACCCGATCGTATTTAAAAAAAAAAAAAAAAATCCCATAAAACCATCCGATAATCTGTTCTCCACTGCATGTGGAATTTCAAAAGCATTGATTACGCAAAAAAACAAAAAAACAAAGCGGACATCATAAGATGAATGTAACGGTAATGATATTAATAATAGGCTGGTCGTGTTGTCCTTTGATTGCAGGAAGCCTGATTAAAACCTGTTGGATGGATGAATTCAATACAGAAGGTATAATACAGCGACAGCAGGATGTAAATGATAGACTGGTGCTACATCGTCTCGCTTATCAAGCAGCTAATTACTAAAGTAATCGTTTATTTGATCCTGAAGATCAATTCGAATTTTGTTTATTTCACATTGTACACGATTCCTGTTAGCAAAATAATCTGTTAAATCTACATGCTCAAAAAACAAACGAACAAAAAAAAACTAGCATCTCACAAAGGATAACAAAAAAATTTCATTTGTCGTCGTTTAATAAATTGTTCGCAAGTGGTCGAGAAATTGCTTTAGTACAAGAGGAATTGAACACTTGTTGTGACATGTTGTTTATGGAAAATAGAAAACTTTTGGGGCTGTAAGAGTAAGAGTCCAGCGATCTTCGTAAGGGACCACGATATATTACGCTATTGTAGCAGACGTCATCAATGTAATCAATGTAATTGTAAGTGCAAAGCAATAGTGAAGTATAGACATATGTACAGATATACAGACCATAGGACCAGATTAAGGGCCAAATTGTGATGGCTAAATGACTGGGTCAGGGCATCAACAAAACTGCAGCTCTTCCGGGGTTTTCCGGGTCTGAACTGGTCAGTATCTGTTGGAAGGACAGTAGTGAACCAGCCACAGGGTCATGGGCAGCCAAGGCTCATTGGTGCACGTCTGGAACGAAGGCTAGCCCATGTGGTCTGATCCAACAAACGAGATACTGGAGCTCAGGTTGCTGAAGAAGTTAATGCTGGTTCTGATGAAAAGGTGTCAGGATACACAGTCCATCGCATTTTGTTGCCTCATGGGGCTGTATAGCTGCAGATTAATCAGGGTGCCCTTGGGGACCCCTAACCACCGCCAAAAGCACCAACAATCATTTAAATCTTGTACGAGTCTTGTAGATTCTCCTTAAAGAAATAGAAACAGACCTGATTGTACATTTTTACTGCAGCACTCACAGCACTTGGCAGTAATTATGTTTACACTTGAAATAAAGACGTGCTTTTTTTTTTTTTGTTGCAGATTTATTGCTGGCGCCAAGCCTCGATCGTAAGCTAATGAACGGTGTTCATTCAGTCATGTTTGGAATAGAGTCGAGAAGCTTTTGGCTTTTGCACATCTTGTTTCAAAATACCTTGGATAAATAACAGATGCCAGACACCCAAAGTGACGACCAGCGCAATGTCCAAACATGTCAGACCGTCTGACCTCTGAAGCAGCCACAGGAGACACACAGCAGGAAATATGACATGTATTATAACAGATGTATTGAACGCTACACTCGGGACCCGGTTCACTGTCTAAAGGGTGCCAATAAAAAACTTAGGACCTGATTCCAGCTATGAAGTCTTCTCAAAGTGACTCTTCACATCCCGTGGCCTCTGTCCCTGCAGTCATTACCTCGGCTCGAGCCGTTATTGATGGTCCTGCTGCAATTGAGTCGGAGACAGACTGAATGCCGCAATATGTCCTTGCCTGCAGTGTTCAAATCCATTTTAGACTGATTAGCGCACGCTACTGCAAGAATGCTGGAGGAGAAAAAAAAGAGAACAAAACAGGTATTTACAGTACCCACGACCAGAAAAACATCCCATTCACCAGATACTTCACAAGCCTTTCTGAGTGGAAGATTACAGTATGTGGGACACAATGATGCACTGATTGAATTTGAGCTTATGAAAGATTTGTACAAAGTGATGGATGTTTAGATCAATCAGGGAAGGCAAAGGCTTCCTCAAAAGGAAGGAAGGAAAGAAGGAAGGAGCATTGGTTGCACATGCAACATCGGTGGGCGGAGTAACACACTCTTGGGGGCGGAGATGAAGGTGGGTGAGTGATTGGTGAGTGATATATCCGCCCTCTTTTGCCCACTTATGTGCATGATTGGTCAATTTTGATTTCTTGGACTATAGCTTTTTTTTTATGTTAGCATTAACACCTCAGACGTAACTATAGAATTCAGCACTATTGGAAAATTTATATGAACACTTTATATACAATATAAAATAAAAAAAAAACTTCTGTTAATTTAAATGGTTTTGGTATCAACTGTTAGCGCATCAGATTTATTTATTTATTTATTCATTCATTTATTTTAAACCTAAGCAGTGTTACACTGTTATTACACTTGCAATTTAATTGAAAATAGTGATTGAAATCCTGCTAATTAATTTTAAAATGATGAATTATTTCAACACATAGAGAACTATACAATATTTTATGTTCACTCTGCTTCAACTAATAAATAATACATTTGACTGTAGCAATTAGATAGAGTTCAAAGAATTAAAAAAGGATTTATATATTTGACAAGAATCCCAAGCTACAAATAACTGTTAGATTATTTATCACACAGTCTTCAGTCCTCTCTGTATAAATGTATATGCAAATGTCCTTTAACACTTCAGCATGTGCCTCGAGCGTAAAGGTGATGGTTCTATAGCTGGTCCTAGTCTCGGCCTGTCGTGAGCTCTTAGAAAGGGTCCGAATCAAAATTCATGACATTTATAGTTGAGTTGTAAAAACTGTAAAATTATCCTATTGATCCTCTGTGGTCAGTAGGTGCTTCTACTCTTACCTTAAATGGTTGACTGGGTAGTAAGGGTGCAATACTCCAAATTTAAAGGGGGGAAAATAAGAAAAGCAAGCAAGCAAGAAAGAAAGAAAGAAAGAAAGAAAGAAAGAAAAGGAAAGAAGGAAAGAAGAAAGGAAGAAAGGAAGGAAAAGAAAGAAGGAAGCAAGTAAGGAAAGGAAAGCAAGAAGTGAAGTGAAGTGACGTGACATACAGCTAAGTATGGTGACCCATACTCAGAATTCGTTCTCTGCATTTAACCCATCCAAAGTGCACAGTGGGCAGCCATTCATGCTGCGGCGCCCGGGGAGCAGTTGGGGGTTCGGTGCCTTGCTCAAGTGCACCTCAGTCGTGGTATTGCCGGCCCGAGACTCGAACCCACAACCTTAGGGTTAGGAGTCAAACTCTTTAACCATTAGGCCACGACTTTCCGGAGCAAGAAGAAAGAAGGAAAGGTGGTAGGAAGGAAGGAAAGAAATATGAAAAAAGAGAAGGAAGGAAGGAAAAGAAAGAAGGAATGAAGAAAAAATATTTAAGAAATTTTAAATATGAAACCTGGTTTATTTGTAGGTATTTTAAAGGGTTAAAGTAACTTTTTAGAAAACTGCATAATACTAATAATACTCATAATACTACTACTACTACTACTACTACTAATATTAATAATAATAATAAAAAAAAATGGAGAGACAGACATAAGAGCAGAATCGTAACTGGGACATAATGAGAGAATGTTTTGAATAATTAAAGCAGCCCAGCATGTGGAGTTCTGCACATAACCTAACAGCATGAGCTCAGATTAAACCACAGCACTGTGTGTTACAGCATTGGGTTACACCAAATTCAGCTCCCTTCATTAAGCCAGACTTTTTTTTTTTTGTAATCATTACTATACATCAGGCCAGTATTCTGTCCGTCCACTTGAACCATAAATACAACTCAAAAATAACCCTACCATAAACAGCACAATTTCTTTCTTTGTCGTTTGCTAATGGCTTGCATGCATGGTTAGACTACGACCAACGATTGTGAGGTGCGCTAGTGCTATTTTCAGGATGTGCTGTGTTTTTCACCTCAGGACTGCTGTGCACAGAGGAAAAGTGGCAGCATGATGGATGGAGTTATTAATTGACTTCATCCTCGTCGAGCGTTTGTAATTTCTTCACGAACAGAACAGATGGGAATAAACTCATTAATTGAATACCCTTGTCGTTAGATGGAAGGCGTCTGTGTAACTCGGCTGCGTACAGTGTTAAACATAAGGATAAACGGAAGAGAAAACTGTATGCAAAAATACAAGCGTAGGAGGTGACGTTTTAATAAAATATTGATATTTTATATCTTGACGTTAATTGTTTAAAAGTGACTCATTAATAATGTATATCTCTTACCTACTGTATGCTCCTTGCCAGATACAGATCACTTAATTACTTTATCATCTCAGTAAAAAAAAAAAAAAAAAAAAAAAAACAGCTTTATGTCTTTTCGTTAAAATTTACTATTACTATACGTAACCATGGGGGCACGGTGGCTTAGTGGTTAGCACGTTCACCTCACACCTCCAGGGTTGGGTGTGTGTGTGGGTGCCGGGGGTGTGTGGGGTCCAGGGTGTATCCTGCCTTGATGCCCGATGTCGCCTGAGATAGGCACAGGCTCCCCGTGACCGGAGGTAGTTCGGATAAGCGGTAGAAGATGAATGAAACCATGAAAAGCACAAAGGCTCATGGGAGAAAAATATTTTCTCTAGAGAAATTTGTGTACTTGTTAAAATAGTGAGGTTTTTTTTTTTTAACCAGCTGCAGTTATTGTTAACAGTTATAACATAAGCGATAACAAGAAGTAAAAATGTTTTCAATGTAAGTAACAATGAAAATTGTTGTAATATTAGATGAATAAAATACTTTTGTTGTGTAATAGGAAAAGTCCTAGAGGTTGGTATTTTTTTCCTACACAACTCCGAATACTGCAGATTTTTTATTTTACTTTTTGTTATTAATTATTTGACATTTTCTCCATTTATATTTCTCCATTAAAATTTTTTTTTTTTTATAGAATTTTTACCATTTTAATTTGAACTGTGGACATCAGTATACTGATTTGAACTGTGGACAATAATCATAATTGATTATTTTGAAATACGGACACTACTGAAAAAAAAAAAATCATGTAGTTCAGCAGTTTAGGTTAGAGTACATTTTAGGATCTTAACTAAACACCAGCAACTCTCTAAATGCTCCTAAATCTTTTGAAGCATCCCAGAGTCATCAGTTGAATAGATAGAGGCAGGATCGACAGATAGATGGACAAGATAGTCTTTACTGTAATTCACCGGTGGGTTATAAAACTCAGAAAGGTTGGGCTTTTCGACAAATTAAGTATTGAAGTGCAAATAAATTTCCATAGCAAATTGCCACTAATGTCCAGTTCACTAGGACTGGGCTGGATCTCTATGTCAGCTAAACAACAGGAACATCAATCTGTGTGTGTGTGTGTGTGTGTGTGTGTGTGTGTGTGTGTGTGTGTGTGTGTGTGTGTGTTACTGTACCACTATATTGTTTTAAGATGCATAAGAACTCAAGAACACATAATAATATGCCAGAGCAATGCTAGCTAGCTGACAAATATTAGCACAGAGGAAAATGTGTCACCATGCTGTAGAGTTTATACAAGATTCCTGTTAGCTAGCTAGCTTGGATTAGCAGTGAAGATTATGTAACTGTATTGCTGACTCGGAGACATAAAGAAAATTCCACAGGATTCCTGTCAGATTATCTTTTGTTAGCTAGATAAAAATACGAAACTGTATTACAGACTCATTAAAATAACTAAAAATAAAAAACTCACAGGTTATTTTATGTTAGCCAGCTAGCATTGGAAGTGAAGATTATGCACTGCACTTCTGCACTTTTAAAATTTCCTCAGCAGTTCTGTCAGGAAAGTTTATGTTAGCTGGCTAGCATCAGCAGTGAGGATTATGTAATCATATTACTGACTCAAATATGACTGTGACTAAAAAAGTCCCACTGGAATTATGTCAGATTAGCAAGCTAGCACTTCTCAGTGAATTTTATATAATAATTTTGACTGTAGCTTTGAATAAAGGTCTATATTCATGTGTTAGTATAATAGCTAGGAAGCAAAAAGGTTTTGAGATATTTTTATTTTTACTGTATATGTGTGTGGCACTGTACAGTCACTTTTGGCTTGCAGTACGATTGATATTTTTATTACACAACCATGTTTGTCTCAGATTCTTCTGCTGTCTGAAGCTTGAGATGATGAAGTCCCATGAGCCGGAATGACGGTTGAATATGAATATGAAATGTACCCAGGTTCTTAGCAACAGTCAGAACATCTCCCTGGATCAGTGGTCTGTGCTTCGTTTTACCTTAAAGGAGACAAAAAAATATATAATTTGAAATATAGGACATTTAGATCAAACACACCTTGTCACAAGGAACCTAGGAACTCCTTCACCTCCCATGGGTTGAGGAGTAACAAGAGAGCGAGGAGGCAATTAATCATATCTGAATTCACAGGACAGAACTTCGCCCCGAGCCATTTTGTCTGGTCACCAAAAAAAATATCATTTCCCTAAACAGGCACGGCCAGACAAGTGACACTCGGCGTCCCAGAGGAATGAAACACCTGAATAGCCATCTGAGCAGAAACGAGTATAGATAGCCGGACTACTCTGGTAGACGAGTAAGTGAAGAAGGTAAAGGATCCTAGTGAGTTGTTCTCAACAAAGTAAACAACATACTCGAATATGGACCCCCCTCAAAAAAACCCCAGAACATTTAAGTGAGGTAGCTTTGATCCTTTTCCAAGTGAATAATTCAAATCGACTCAACTCCAGTATTTGTGCCAAACATGAAAAAATCATTCAAACATTCAATCATTCCTTAAATAATGCTCCTTTAATAATTATGTGCGACGTGAAACTAAACCGAACCCAACAAATGAATCAAAAGTATCAAAAAACACTGTGTTTCAGAGTCAAATGGTGATTCAACAAGTATGAGTCATCACTATTTCAGAGTTTAAAACATTTCTATTGCAGTATCATCAGATGCTTGAAGTTAAATATTCTGGATTTCAGGATTTTGCGATTACAGGAATAAATGCAAAATTCTGCAATATTCCAAAGAGCTTGAAATTTTTCAAGTTCACTGCAGATTTTCTGCAGATACGAGCCGAGACGTGTGGTGTGACGTCATCGAACACAGCCAAAGCCCTCTTCCATACAGAAAGAGTAGAAAGTCAGTACATACATACGTGTCTTCACTCTTAGGAGATCACAAGATCATCAAGATGCAATTTTGCCATTTCAGAAACAAAAGATTAACATGTAAAAATCACAGAGTTTTGATTTAAAAACAAAAAGGAGCCATAAAAACTCGAGCAATTTTGGTGGCAACAATTGCAAAAAAACCCTCTGAAATCTGGACTGTATATCAAATGAATCCACCATTCTTGGCTAACTAATGCATCCTGTCCCATTCAAACTCGATTTTAAACCATAACACAAACACTGCATATTGATGAATATAGAAAGAAAAGCAGAAAGTGAGTGTGGTTAATGAACCGTGTTCTGGAATCTTCTGCTAAAACAATGAGGAGGATCAATTTCAGGGCCTGAGATGAGGGACACTGTCAGCCTGGCTCATTCAATTTAAACCTCACACTCTTCACATGGCTCCCAGGAGATTGACCTGGCTACATGAATCACCACGCTTCGTCTGTGTTCTCTTTTTTTTTTTTATTTATCTCGGTGTGACAGGAAGGAGCTCGATTATGATGAAAACGTTGCTGTAAAGCGGCAGAGTTCGAGCGTATGTAATTCCACTTAAAGAATCCGTACTAGTGCCGAAAAATTATTGATTTAGCGTAGCAGAGTGCCGTTCGGTGGTCCATTATCATACCTTTAGAGTTTAATGTGACTGTTTCATATCTGGAGATGAAGCAAGACACCTATAATGCAATGCAGAGGACGTTTTGCTTGACGAAGCAACGGCGTCCCGGTGAGACACCCATTTCCTCCAATTGAGTCAAATGCTTGTGTGCGCTCATCAGAACAAATAAAGAGGAACTGTGGGACGGTGAAGGGCCTTGGATTTCATGTAGGCGCAGACCGCGCGGCCGTTCGTCATTCCGGTGTGGTGCTGGCGAAGAGCGAAGCCGTGCTGATGTGATGAGTAGGTAACAGATGGGGTATCTAATGTCATGAAGCAGCTGCTAGCTGGCCTCGGCTAATGATGACGGGCACGTAATCTGCAGTAAGTGCTGAGCTAGCCCACACGTGAACATGTGGAAATGAGACAGAATTTGCCCAGGGCAAATTCTCAGCCATACAAGCTCTCTTTATCGGACACGTTTATTTATAAAAATGAGTCATGGGGCGAAACCTACAAACGAATCTTTGCTGAATCACTTTCTTACAAGGATCAGAGAAACGCACAGGCTGTAAATCCACTCGTAAAAAAAACCCATTCAAGGACGTTATTAAATACATAAATATGACGCCGCTAACTAACTAATAATATTACAGTCGTTCTTAACTTCACAAAAAAGGTCCATTATTTTTATGACTCACGTTATGAACAACACTCTATAATCTGCTACATTTACAGCTCTTTTTTTTAAAGAGCAGCTTATCCTTCAGGCTTTCTTTACAGGAGAGACATCAAGGTACAGTATAGATTGTTTTAATTTGACAAAAAAAAAAAAAAAAAAAACATGATAAATAAAATAGATAGCTTTGAAAGCACACGTGAGTCATTAACCTCGTTAAAGAGTCTCACGGCTACATTAAATCGTATGAACAAATTAGATGTTTATTACACCCAATTAATTAAGTCGCGCTGCATCAACTGCTATTTTATAAGCTGTTGAATAATGAACGTTGAAGCCATGCTGTTAAATGAAACCAGATTTGCAGTGAGTAATGTGATAATTACTCAGATACTCATTACTCTTTGATATACTAGATTGCTTTGTTTATTTATTTATTTATTTTTTTAAATGCTTAGGGCAGTGATGGCTGATCTGATCAGAAGGTCAAGGGTTTAAGCCCCAGTACTAGCAAGCTGCCATTGTTGGGCCCTTTATCATGGCTGATCCTGTGCTCTGACCCCAATTTTGGTCAAGTGAAAAAAAGAACTTTACTGTGCTGTAATGCATATCTTCTTCTTCTTCTTCTTCTTCTTCTTCTTCTTCTTCTTCTTCTTCTTCTTCTCCTTTTGCTGTTAATCCAAGCATAGAGAAGCAATTTAATTATTTAATTATTGTTAAGCTGAATGATGCTGTGTGTGTATGTAAACTCTGTGAACTGAATAAGTAAGGGTTCAGGTGACACGGATGAGGAACACGGGTGAGCAATGAGGCGTAATGAACAGATGCAGAGCATTTGTGATATGACTGAATTCTTCTTCTTCTTCTTCTTCTTGTATCTCAAGAAATGATTTCTTTGTAATTTCTGGGAACAAAGCATTAAATTATGACAAATCCATCTCACTTCAAAGCCACGTTAGCAGTCCGGCCCGTGAAGCGTAGAAGAACGAGTGAGGAAAATGATCAAACTGATCTTGTTTGATGTGAGCCGAAAAGGAAAATGCATCTTCATCAAAGAGCCGCGCGACGAAGCGCTGTCATTTACTGATACCGGAAGTGACACGATTAACAAGCATCTCTCTGGAGATGCGTGATGCCAATTAGCAGCGCCGAGCTGCCGGGGATGTCTTGTGCGATGAGGATACAGTTACACACAAGTTTGGGGAAAAAAACCAATAAAGATAAAGATTTTTTTTTTTAAAAGATTATAATTTTAATTATATTATGTCATTAAAAATAAATTGTGTTTGATGTTAAAGGAAAAATGTATTTTTTTAAGTGTATTTATTTTTTCTGTGATGCATAGTTTATTATTTTGTCTTTGTTTTTTGTGGAAAACTTTGAATCTGAAATTGGTTTGGTCTTCATTAGTGAACATTTGAAAAATTCAGTGAATTAGTGTTAAGTCTGTAATAAAGTCAGAAATAACTCTGACCTGTCTGAAATTGCAAATTTAAAATTTTGGCCCAAATCTATGGAAAGTCTTGAAAAAAATAAAAATAAATAAATAAAAGTGGGCGGGGCTTAACTGAGTCATTGGCAGCTCTGGTTGTTGTTATGATTTACTCAATAAGAATTGTAATACAACTCTTTTACTTTTCTCATTTTCAAGTACTTTTTCATTTTTTTTCTTCAAGGTTGCCAATGTAATAAAATGTACTCTTTTTTTTATGGATCTTTTACTTGATCTGATCAGTGGATTTTCAAGCAAATCCAATCAACATTTCACTGATTGAAATTCGATGATTTGCTTGAAACAGGGTCTCAAACCTCTCTCTCTCTCTTTCTCTCTCTCTCTTTCTCTCTCTCTATTTCTCTCTCTCTTTCTCTCTCTCTATTTCTCTCTCTCTCTCTCTCTCTCTGTTTCTCTCTCTCTCTCTCTCTCTGTTTCTCTGTTTCTCTCTCTCTCTCTCTCTCTCTCTCTCTCTCTCTCTCTCTCTCTCTCTCTCTCTCTCTCTCTCTCTCTCTCTCTCTCTCTCTCTCTCTCTCTCTCTCTTTCTCTCTCTCTCTTTTTCTCTCTCTCTCTCTCTCTCCATGTGTGTACACTCATCTTTTCATCAACTCTTGGGTTATCAGCTCAGTAAGCCGGTTACCATAGCAACCCCAGTCCGTAAATCTGCCATTATATTTCTTATGCCTTCATCAACTAAGCAATTTCTATTTCCTTCTATTCCAGTTAATAACTAAAAACTTGCGTCTAAAGCTGTGTTTTAGAGTTTTTATTTATTTATTTTTTAATCGGCTTTTGAGACACTTCACTTACTCACAATTGTTTCTAATGTAAAAGCTTTCCTTTCATTCCCTAAAGGGGGAAATTTGTAGCCTGATCTCTATTTTGCATGATATTTTCCATTTTCATTGAAATTCACACTAAATGATTTTTCAGGCTTGGTTGAGACGTTAAACGAGAGCACTGTGAAAATAACGTACATCATTCATTCATTCATTTTCTACCGCTTATCCGAACTACCTCGGGTCACGGGGAGCCTGTGCCCGAGGCACGGGGAGAACATGCAAACTCCACACACACAAGGTGGAGGTCACGTGTGTGGTTTCGGTCATGTGAGCAGGTTTCAGATATAATGTGCTTTCGATTAACATGTTATAAAACATTTTTTTATAAAAATCGGGCACGGTGGCTTAGTGGTTAGCACGTTCGCCTCACACCTCCAGGGTTGGGGGTTCGATTCCCGCCTCTGCCTTGTGTGTGTGGAGTTTGCATGTTCTCCCTATGCCTCGGGGGTTTCCTCTGGGTACTCCGGTTTCCTCCGCTGGTCCAAAGACATGCATGGTAGGTTGATTGGCATCTCTGGAAAATTGTCCATAGTGTGTGATTGCGTGAGTGAATGAGAGTGTGTGTGTGCCTGGCGATGGGTTGGCACTCCGTCCAGGGTGTATCCTGCCTTGATGCCCCAATGACGCCTGAGATAGGCACAGGCTCCCCGTGACCTGAGGTAGTAGAAGATGAATGAATGAATCACAAAGATCTAGCAGAGGATGGCGCGTATATATCCGATTGAAAAAGTTTTCTCTCAACCACTCGAACCCTCATGGCTAAACCTGAAGTCTGTATTTTTTTGTTTCAGGCTTATAAAACATTAATCTGAAGGGTCTCGAGGCAGCGTACATTTACAGGAGATTGCATTTACAGGATATTGCAGCATGACCATACATATACCATCTATTCAGTATTACGAGGCAGACTTTTCCATAAAAATCATGCCACATATTCCTTGTTGAAGACTTTTTTTTTGGTGTTGCAATAACGTCCGCTTATGTGACTTCTCCGCTAACACAGAACAGTGTGTTCATGTGTATTCATCTTTATTCACGTCGCCCACGAGTTAAAAAAAAAAAGAAAAAGAAAAAAAATTGTTGTAAAAATGTGTGAATTTTATATATATATATATATATATATATATATATATATATATATATATATATATATATATATATAAACATCTCTTTTCTAGAACATCGTTCACACTTAAAACCTAGCAGTCAAATTCAAGGTCATTCCAAGACCATTTCCTGTTCAAAGATTTAGTCAAGATGGATGTTATTAATGCTTTATTTATCCAGCTGTAAGAGAGGAATGAAAGGAAATAAGCTGTAATGAAGTGTGGATGATGTCATTGTATACGCCCTCAGGGATACATCCATTCCTTATATGGTCAGTGCTTCCTGTTCTTGTTACTCTGTCTCCATGGTAGCTAATTAGTCTCATCTGTTGCTTGTTACTCCTCATTAGTTCTTTAGCATTGGGTCTTTAAAGCCACGTTCACACTGCAGGTAAAAGTGGCCCAAATCTGATTTTTTTGGGGTCAAGTGACCAGGTCAGACTTCTTCAGGAGTAGTGTGAACACTCAAATCTAGACCAGATCTGATTTTTTTCAAATCAGATTCAGACCACTTCCATATGTGGTCCTGAATCAGACCCAAATCTGATCTTTTCCAATGTGGCCGCAGTGTGAACAATCAAGGCGGATTTGATGCGACTTTTACGTCAATCTACATCGACATTCGTCACAATTATGCGCCGGCGAGTTCGCACACAAACGTGACTACGACTACAGAATGGATCAAATAATCAAAAGTTGCCCTCGACATCTGAAAATCTTCAAATCACTGCGTCTCTGTGCCGCCATTACACAAACATTTAGAAAGAAAAGCGAACATGCTTACTTCCTCCATAACCTCGCCAACTTTAGCGCAACGGCGTGCTGCGTGTGACGTCATTGTTATTGTTCGTTTGCGCACGCGGGTCAGTTCGAAACAGCAAACAGTTCACACTGGTATCTGATATAGGCCACATTTTAAAAGGTAATGTGAAAAGCCAAACAAAAAAATCAGATCTGAGCAAAATATCCGAATTGAGCATTAAGACTCGCAGTGTGAACATACACACAAGCGCCTGTTATTGAACTATCATTGTTATTGGTGTGGTTTAATAAAATGCAATGAACTTTTCAGTGTAAACTTTAGTAGATTTGATTGCAGAAACTGGGGTCTCAAAGCTTGATGTGAGCGGGTTTTCTCAGTAAGAAGGTGAGAGTACTTTTTTTTTCTTATAATATAACATGAATTTAGTAAAAATCTGCCATGTTCCCTGTGTGTTTAAAAACCTGTTGCTTTATGTGAATGTGTGGATTCTAAGTTTCAGATGTTCTCAGTCTGGCTTCTATGACAATAAATCATTATTCTTGGTCTCGGTCCTGATATCTGTCTGTCTGTCTGTCTGTCTACTGGTCAATCTATCTGTCTGTCGCATGGTCTTGGTCCTGATATCCGTCTGTCTGTCTGTCTGTCTGTCTGTCTGTCTGTCTACTCGTCCATTGGTCAATCTATCTATCTGTCTGTCGCATGGTCTTGGTCCTGATATCTGTCTGTTTGTCTGTCTGTCTACTTGTCCATTGGTCAATCTATCTATCTGTCCATCCCTTTGGTTTTAGTCATGATATCTGTCTGTCTGTCTGTCTGTCTACTGGTCAATCTATCTATCTGTCCATCCCTTGGTCTTAGTAATGATCTCTGTCTGTTTGTCTGTCTACTGGTCCATTGGTCTATCTCTCTGTCCATCACTTGGTCTTGGTCCTGATATCTATCTATCTATCTATCTATCTATCTATCTATCTATCTGTCTGTCTGTCTGTCTGTCTGTCTGTCTGTCTGTCTGTCTGTCTGTCTACTGGTCCATTGGTTAATCTATCTATCTGACCGTCTTTGTGTGTGGTCCCTCTGGTTCTTGCTCTCTCTCTGTTGCTGTCTCTTGCTCTGTCTGTCTCTCTTTCGCTGTGTGTGTTTTTCTCTAAGGTGTCCTTGGACTGTGCCATAAGAAATAATATTCAGAACAGTAACATTTTATTTATTACATGGACTATTTCATAGATACTGACTTTATTTTTGTTTTTTAGAACTTTTTTGTATTTTGAATTTAATTAGTCGATCGATTCAGAGTGTTGTGATTTAAAACATACCTTACACGTGAGTATAAATCCTATTTTTGTTTGCATTTGTTTATTAAGAAATAAAATGAATGGATTTATTGCTTTTAATCAAGTGCAAAGACCCACTAATGAATAATAATAATAATAATAATAATAATAATAATATTTATTTGCATCATTTGCTAGCACTTTTTAAAGAAATTAGAAGTTATATATATAATTATATATAATAAATTTAATAATATAATATAATCAAATATAATTATATAATATAATCATATATATATATATATATATATATATATATATATATATATATATATATATATATATATATATATATATATATATATATATATATATATATTTTTTTTTTTTAATTATGTTTAAAAATGTGCATGTTGCAGTCAGTACTTAGAAAAAGAAAATGCTTTCAGTGGAGGGAAAAATAATTAGTTTGACAATAATTACTTTGGTTTGTAAAAACATGGCAACAGATTTGTATTACATCCTTTTAATTGTAAACAATCCTTTAGATAACAGTTTCAGCTGTAGTTTAGGATTCTTGGCGTAACCCTAATGACCCTTCTTCAAGTGTTCGCTCTGCTCTCCTCAACCGTCATGTCCTTGATGTTAGAATTACAAATCTTTTTATTTATTTATTTTTTTTATAATCTTCCAAATTGTTACACCATATTCTATTTTCCCATGGAGCAGAAACCAGCAGAGGGGGGTCCAAAAAAAAAATAAAGCATGTCCAAGCGCAGATTAGTTTTGGTAGGTGTGAAGACAGCAGGTCACGGCTGAGGTCAGCGTGCCGTGAATTACGCTGCCACTCGTCTCTCTGTCCTGATGTCACGCCGCTTCTTCCCATTAGCAGATCTGCTGGGCGTAGCGTGATTTAATAAACAGTCATTTTGTTTCGTTCTGCTGTCTCACAGACTCCTGATGAGAACCCTCAAGGACTTCATCAAATCTCCCGACTCTGTTTATTTGCAAGAAGGACGTGTTCCAATGTGATTTAGGCTCCATAATCATGAGCATCTGGGTATATGATACCCTCTCAGTTATTGTGCTCCCTTCTATCCCTCTCCGAGGAAACAACGGAGGATTTGATCATCTATGTGGGGGCTTTGTGTCTCAGGGACAGTAATCTAATCCTAGATCCCAGTGTGTGGAGTTTTCAGAAACTTGAAATACACCTGCGAAACTCCTGCAGACGTTTGTACAGTAACAGTGTAGTGATGTGACAATGTTTTCTGAATAAATACTGAAACTAAACTAAGATCTTGAGTATTTGTTGGTTGTCGAGGTGTTTATCCTCCTGACCAGAGCGGTTTTGATGGTTTTTGGTGAGACGTGGTAGCCTAATGCTTAAGATGTTGCACTGGTTGGATGGACCACTGGTTGCAAGGTTGTGAGTTTGAATCCCAGGCCCTTCAAGCTGCCACTGCTGAGCCCATGAGCAAGGCCCTTAACCCTCAATTGCTCAGTTCAGTCGCTCTAGATGAGGGCATCTATCTAAGACCTTACAGTAAATGAAACTTTTTAAAAATGACCAATGACTTCTTGGTCTTTTAACCCTGCTGGACTCGTCCCATCATCTCTCATTGTATAAGCAAGGCGCACATCACGACTCCTCGCTGTTTCCACCTGGATGGTGGAATGAACTTCCTCTAGATGTCTGAGTCACTGGCTGTCTTCAAACATCTAAAGACAAGCCTCCTCCAGAACTAGCACTTTTTTTTTTTCTTCTTCTCTGTGAATATTTCTTGCTACCTCCAAAGACTTTTTAGACTGATGGTATTCTTAGTCGGTGAGCCAGTGAATCAGTATCGATGTCTTCATCGATTGAGACTTGAGAAGTCGCTCTGGATAAAGACATCTGCCAAATGACACAAATGTAAATGTAAAGCATGTGTCTCAGTGCTCGCTGATGCAAACTGCTCTTTTTTGACCTACAATTTGCACTATGCTGATCTCTTGTGTGCTCGATTCGAGATGCCCACGCTAGCCGATTCCTCTCTGTGTGTTTGCTGAGGTGGAATTTTTATCGGGTTCCTTCTAATATAGGACAATGCTTTAGATTCTACTGTTGATTTTTTCACAACAGAGCACAGTTTTTATTCTGCTTTGCTATGATCGGCATCGTTAATCATGAAATCCGACATCCGTAAGAGTGATGTGTACAAGAAGTCCCGTCGTATCGGAACCTTCAATCTGAGTGCAAGCAAACAAATATATGATACGAGTGTGTTTCTGGTTAAAACCCTTCCTTCTTTCTTTCCTTCGCTTCCCGAAATGAACATGAACATGAACATCCGTCTCTCTTGCTATTTTTTTTTTTTACTTTTTATTTTTGTTCTTTTAAAGAAGCCACCAGCTCTCATTTCTCTTCACCTGTCAATATTTTATTTGTTCTTCCTCTTTCACTCCTCCACTCGTTTCCTCTTCTGATATGAGCCGGCACCGGAGGGGGTAGGCTACAAAGGGAGGGAAGCAAAAACGTAGGCTGGGCTAAGCAGACCGATGTACACGCTAGTTTCTCTCTCCTCGCTGTCTGTGGGAAGAGCGATGAGCTCCTTGTCTTTGCCGGACTACACTAAAGCAGGCGCGGCGGTTAAAAGAGGCAGATTTTGCAGGGAAAGTAAGGGTTGATGAAACAAAATTCGTCATGAAATAATCAAAAAGATTTAGACAAGGGTTGATTAGAGAACAATTTGAATCTGGTTAAAACAGCGGTCATGCTGAATGCATTTAAAATATATCTGATGAGAGCATCACTGATAACAGCTTCCAGTTGTACTCTATGATGCCTCACATAAGCCTGAAGAACCCTGGGGTTCTGTACTTGGTCCTTAGAACCTTTTAACAAAAAGCTTTTTTGTTAGAGCAGCATAGTGGCTACACTGTGGTAGTGTAGTGGCTAAGGTATTGGACTACTGTTTGGAAGGTTGTGTGTTTGAACCCCAGGTCCACCAAGTTGCCCCTGAGCAAGGCCCTTAACATGGTTGATCAGTTGTGTCTGTTAAATACTAAAAATGTAAGGGGTTGTGTTTACAATCCAAGTCCTAATTTGCTGATCTATGATCTAAATCTGCAACCTGACCTCAACTGGCAAAAAGTTATATAAAGTGCATTAGAATTTATAATTCTGAAAATCTTTGTTTCACATTGCACATCATCTCACTTTCAAACAACACATTAGCTCCGTGGCAAAAGGCCTCTGTTTCCAGAGACGTGACAGCAAGACCTCCAAGAACCCCCTCGTTTTGCTCCACTCCAGCAAAGAGCGATCAATAAAAACCTGATTCTTTTGCCAGCCTTCAGAACGTTACCATCTGGCTGAGATTATATTTGGAAAAGGGATTTACTTCATATCAGAAATGTGGCGTGAAACGTAAAGCTCAAGAAAGTTGGGGAAAGTGAAAGAAACCCATTATTCGCGACTATTCCTGGCCTCCTTCATGTTTCTCCTGCCGTGCTCGTTTCTGACACATCGTGGCACGGAGTCGCTCATAAATTCATTAACGCCTGTCTCATAACCATAATTCAATCCGTGAACAAATGAACAAAACATGCTGACACTGGAAACAAACGACTTTCTTCAGCCGATGATCTAATTTCACCCCGCTGTCATTGCCGGGCGGGAGTAGGAGGGGCAGGGAGCACCACCACAATGCAGTCGGTGGGAGGAGGGGAAAAAAAAAAAGAAGAGGCAGCAATAAGAGTGTCACACTGTTGTGACAGAATAAGATGTGCAGAAGGACCAGTGCAATCACACGACCATCCACCCGTGCAATTTCCTCCTGAGCTCTGTCACAGGACAGAAATTACCCAGGCAGCCCATGCTGCTGAGCCCCCGATGTGGAGCAGACGAGATCCGTGCAGGGTTACTGAGCACTTACTAATAATAAGAGGAGAAGCTCTTCGCTCTCACCAATCATCATCAGCTTGGCTGACACCTGCCTCTCAGCTGCCCGCGAGTTTCCCGACAGCCTGAGAGCCCTGTGGAGCTGAAGGCAAGCAAAAGAGGGTCAACATCACATCAATGTCATGCTGAGATCAAAGCCAGACATTCCTGCAGCTCTTTACACCAGAACTTTGTATTGTTTTATTCACAAGATTATGAATAAATATGATTTTAGGGAGAAGTATTTATTTAGTATAAAAAAACATACACACCATGCCACAGTACAGTACAGTACTACTGTATAAAGTCTCACACTATACCAGGACAATATATACTATATTCTCACTACACTACTAGTTGTGTACAGTATATGCTATATGCTTATACACTATGCTACACTACAGCTACTGTATATACACTCACACTACTCCAACTGTGTACACACTACAGCTACTGTATATACACTCACACTACTCCAACTGTATACACATTACAGCTACTGTATATACACTCACACTACTCCAACTGTGTACACACTACAGCTACTGTATATACACTCACACTACTCCAACTGTATACACACTACAGCTACTGTATATACACTAACATTACACTCCAACTGTATACACACTACAGCTACTGTATATACACTAACATTACACTCAAACTGTGTACACACTACAGCTACTGTATATACACTAACACTACACTCCAACTGTATACACGCTACAGCTACTGTATATACACTAACACTACACTCCAACTGTATACACTCTACAGCTACTGTATATACACTAACATTACACTCCAACTGTATACACACTACAGCTACTGTATATACACTAACATTACTCCAACTGTGTACACACTACAACTACTGTATATACACTCACACTACACTCCAACTGTATACACACTACAGCTACTGTATATACACTAACACTACACTCCAACTGTGTACACACTACAGCTACTGCATATACACTAACACTACTCCAACTGTATACACACTACAGCTACTGTATATACACTAACATTACACTCAAACTGTGTACACACTACAGCTACTGTATATACACTAACATTACACTCCAACTGTATACACACTACAGCTACTGTATATACACTAACATTACACTCCAACTGTATACACACTACAGCTACTGTATATACACTAACACTACACTCCAACTGTGTACACACTACAGCTACTGTATATACACTAACACTACACTCCAACTGTATACACACTACAGCTACTGTATATACACTAACACTACACTCCAACTGTGTACACACTACAGCTACTGTATATACACTAACACTACACTCCAACTGTATACACACTACAGCTACTGTATATACACTAACATTACTCCAACTGTGTACACACTACAGCTACTGTATATACACTAACACTACACTCCAACTGTATACACACTACAGCTACTGAATATACACTAACACTACACTCCAACTGTATACACACTACAGCTACTGAATATACACTAACACTACACTCCAACTGTATACACACTACAGCTACTGAATATACACTAACACTACACTCCAACTGTGTACACACTACAGCTACTGAATATACACTCACACCACTCCAACTGTATACACACTACAGCTATTGTATATACACTAACACTACTCCAACTGTATACACACTACAGCTACTGTATATACACTAACATTACTCCAACTGTATACACACTACAGCTACTGTATATACACTAACACTACTCCAACTGTATACACACTACAGCTACTGTATATACACTAACACTACTCCAACTGTGTACACACTACAGCTACTGTATATACACTCACATTACTCCAACTGTGTACACACTACAGCTACTGTATATACACTAACACTACACTCCAACTGTATACACACTACAGCTACTGTATATACACTAACACTACACTCCAACTGTGTACACACTACAGCTACTGTATATACACTAACACTACTCCAACTGTATACACACTACAGCTACTGTATATACACTCACACTACTCCAACTGTATACACACTACAGCTACTGTACTGTATATACACTAACACTACACTCCAACTGTGTGCAGACTACAGCTACTGAATATACACTAACACTACACTCCAACTGTATACACACTACAGCTACTGTATATACACTAACACTACTCCAACTGTATACACACTACAGCTACTGTATATACACTCACACTACTCCAACTGTATACACACTACAGCTACTGTACTGTATATACACTAACACTACACTCCAACTGTGTGCAGACTACAGCTACTGAATATACACTAACACTACTCCAACTGTATACACACTACAGCTACTGAATATACACTAACACTACACTCCAACTGTGTACACACTACAGCTACTGAATATACACTCACACCACTCCAACTGTGTACACACTACAGCTACTGTATATACACTAACACTACACTCCAACTGTATACACACTACAGCTACTGTATATACACTAACACTACTCCAACTGTGTACACACAACGGCTACTGTATATACACTAACACTACACTCCAACTGTGTACACACTACAGCTACTGTATATACACTAACACTACACTCCAACTGTGTACACACTACAGCTACTGTATATACACTAACACTACACTCCAACTGTGTACACACTACAGCTACTGTATATACACTAACATTACACTCCAACTGTATACACACTACAGCTACTGTATATACACTCACATTACTCCAACTGTATACACACTACAGCTACTGTATATACACTAACACTACTCCAACTGTGTACACACTACAGCTACTGTATATACACTAACACTACACTCCAACTGTGTACACACTACAGCTACTGTATATACACTAACATTACACTCCAACTGTATACACACTACAGCTACTGTATATACACTCACATTACTCCAACTGTATACACACTACAGCTACTGTATATACACTAACACTACACTCCAACTGTGTACACACTACAGCTACTGAATATACACTCACACCACTCCAACTGTGTACACACTACAGCTACTGTATATACAATAAGACCACTCCAACTGTGTACACACTACAGCTACTGTGTACACACTACAGCTACTGTATATACACTAACATTACTCCAACTGTATACACACCACAGCTACTGTATATACACTCACACTACTCCAACTGTATACACACTACAACTACTGTATATACACTAACATTACTCCAACTGTATACACACCACAGCTACTGTATATACACTCACACTACTCCAACTGTATACACACTACAGCTACTGTATATACACTAACATTACTCCAACTGTATACACACTACAGCTACTGTATATACACTAACACTACACTCCAACTGTATACACACCACAGCTACTGTATATACACTCACACTACTCCAACTGTATACACACAACAGCTACTGTATATACACTAACACTACACTCCAACTGTATACACACTACAGCTACTGTATATACACTAACACTACACTCCAACTGTATACACACCACAGCTACTGTATATACACTCACACTACTCCAACTGTATACACACTACAGCTACTGTATATACACTAACATTACTCCAACTGTGTACACACTACAGCTACTGTATATACACTAACATTACTCCAACTGTATACACACCACAGCTACTGTATATACACTCACACTACTCTAACTGTATACACACTACAGCTACTGTATATACACTCACACCACTCCAACTGTGTACACACTACAGCTACTGTATATACACTCACACCACTTCAACTGTGTACACACTACAGCTACTGTATATACACTAACACCACTCCAACTGTGTACACACTACAGCTACTGTGTACACACTACAGCTACTGTATATACACTAACACCACTCCAACTGTGTACACACTACAGCTACTGTGTACACACCACAGCTACTGTATATACACTCACACTACTCCAACTGTATACACACTACAGCTACTGTATATACACTAACATTACTCCAACTGTATACACATCACAGCTACTGTATATACACTCACACTACTCTAACTGTATAAACACTACAGCTACTGTATATACACTAACACTACTCCAACTGTGTACACACTACAGCTACTGTATATACACTCACACTACTCCAACTGTATACACACAACAGCTACTGTATATACACTAACACTACACTCCAACTGTATACACACTACAGCTACTGTATATACACTAACACTACACTCCAACTGTATACACACCACAGCTACTTTATATACACTCACACTACTCCAACTGTATACACACTACAGCTACTGTATATACACTCACACTACTCCAACTGTATACACACTACAGCTACTGTATATACACTAACACTACACTCCAACTGTATACACACCACAGCTACTTTATATACACTCACACTACTCCAACTGTATACACACTACAGCTACTGTATATACACTAACATTACTCCAACTGTGTACACACTACAGCTACTGTATATACACTAACACTACACTCCAACTGTATACACACCACAGCTACTGTATATACACTCACACTACTCCAACTGTATACACACAACAGCTACTGTATATACACTAACACTACACTCCAACTGTATACACACTACAGCTACTGTATATACACTAACACTACACTCCAACTGTATACACACCACAGCTACTGTATATACACTCACACTACTCCAACTGTATACACACTACAGCTACTGTATATACACTAACATTACTCCAACTGTGTACACACTACAGCTACTGTATATACACTAACATTACTCCAACTGTATACACACCACAGCTACTGTATATACACTCACACTACTCTAACTGTATACACACTACAGCTACTGTATATACACTCACACCACTCCAACTGTGTACACACTACAGCTACTGTATATACACTCACACCACTTCAACTGTGTACACACTACAGCTACTGTATATACACTAACACCACTCCAACTGTGTACACACTACAGCTACTGTGTACACACTACAGCTACTGTATATACACTAACACCACTCCAACTGTGTACACACTACAGCTACTGTATATACACTAACACTACACTACCAGTTACTGTATATACATTATACCCCAATACCTTAGACTACTACGTGACATATGTGACGTGACATACAGCTAAGTACGGTGACCCATACTCAGAATTTGTTCTCTGCCTTTAACCCATCCAAAGTGCAAACACACACCAGTGAACACACACACACCAGTGAACACACACCCGGAGCAGTGGACAGCCATTTATGCTGCAGTGCCCGGGGAGCAGTTGGGAGGGAGTTCGTTGCCTTGCTCAAGGGTACCTCAGTCGTGGTATTGCCGGCCCGAGACTCGAACCCACAACCTTAGGGTTAGGAGTCAAACTTTCTAACCATTAGGCCACGACTTCCCCTGTATATACACTACCTTCACACAACCCTACACACTTCCTATACTACTTTACACACAACACACTCTACTATATTACTACACACACTACACATACTTGTTATAGTTCAGCCATCTACTCTATTCTATTGCTATACCTAGACACACTACACACACGCTGCACTATACAGAAACACACTCTTAATAAGCTCACTGGTATACACACAAACCTACATGTGCGTCCTGTACACACACTGTAACCCTACTACGGTACACTGCGATGTGCTAATACTGAACACACAATAGCAAAACAAAGTGTGATCATGCTGCGCTAGCACTATACACATTGTACCCAGACATACTCTAGTCGTACTACAAAACCCTGCCCTACAGTACAGCCTTTCCTGAAAGTCTTAGCATCTAAAAGCAAGTAAGAAAACAAAGCAAAATCAACATCACCCCAACGTTGCACTGAGATCAAAGCCAGATAAAAGATGCCTCTTCCTGCAGCTCTTCACACTTGATCTTGATTTATTTATAAGATTATGCATAAATGTATTTGATTAGCGGCTAGTGCTAGCATGTTTGATGCTTTTATTTTCTGAAGCCTCGCAGATTGTTTTCTCTCTCTCTCTCTCTTTTTTTTTTTTCTTTTCATTTACATATAAGCAGAACAGAATGCTCACTTACTGCTTTCATCCTCACGGGGTCCTGGAGAAGAGAGAGATCAAAGCTTGCATCCTTGTCGAGTTAATCACCTTCCCAGAAGGGCCACATTGGTAGACTGCATTTAGCAAGCTTAGGGGTTCATATAAGGGGCAAAAGAGAGTGTTTGTGTGTGTGTGTTTGTGTGTGTGTGTTTATGCACTGTTTGAGAAGCAGAAAAAAGAGCCTATTGAGTACATTAGCAACCCACGAGTCCACCTTAGCTGAAAATTATTACACCCCAACAGAAGATGCGAGGCAAGCGATTATCTATATGAATGGGATGTAGGGAAATAAAGAGGTATTGAACTGTATGCCCATTATATTTTTACAGTCCTCACAGCAGCTTCATTCAAAAGGGAGGCGTCTTCAATTTGGTCGGGCGACCAGGAAGGCTGGCAATATCTTGCACCCAAGTAATGCATTTCATTTTAATAGTGCAACACCTGCGAGGGCAAAGGAATAATGGTACTCTTGAAATAAATTAGTATGGCTTTATTGAGATCTGTCATGGGCCAAACAATGGCTCTCTGTGCCCAAAGTGCTCTCGTGAGCAAGCAGGGGAAAGGGAGAAAAGGGAAAGGAAAAAAAAAAACGCTTAAAACGTTCGGAAATCCGATTCCTTGCTGCTTCAATTTCTCTCCACTGACAGGCTCTCCACTTCTAACCCAGACTTAATTACCATTTCATTTTTCATTTGCCTCCAGAATTGCCTTGAGCCCCAATCTGCTCTCTTCTGAGCGAAACTTGGTGAGAAAGATCTAATACCTGAAGCTGAACACATTTTACATAACGCCGCCATGTCACAAACCGGTTTGTGGACACTTCAGTCTGTAGAGATGATTAAAGAACGATTCTATCTATCAACCGGAGAAGCTGACCGGTTGGTGTTCAGAATGAAATCTTAACTCATTGTATGAGAACAGATCCGTGGTGGATCATGAATGCCAATCACGGACGGTATGTTCCACTTTGTTACAAGACTTCTTGTTAACACAAGGCTATGCAGCGCTTTCCAATCAACACTACAGAAACACAGCTACCTGCTATTAAACTGTAGAGCTCACATCTCGAGTCTGTACTTATCAATAACGTATCAATAATTCATTTGTTGGGGGTTTCAAATAGTAACCGACGCTCATTTAGGGCTACAGTCATTGTTTACTACATCCTATAACACAGTTACGCTGCAGTCTCAGAGAACAAGGTAATAAATCTTCCATTTTTGTTACTGTATTTATTGATTCCTGGCAACGTCCAATTTATTGTAGACTACCATGGGGCTAAAGGACCCCTGGGTCTATACCAATAATAAACAACATATCTCCACAAATTGCACTTTGCACAACGTCCACGGTGCGTCTTATATTTGTGTCGTAAAACGATTTTCACTGGATTTCACCTGTTTTCCCCAACGAGAGGCGTTTTGCTCCTGTAGTAAACTCTATACGTTGTACAGCAGACTAGTCATAATGTTACACCTTATAATCTTATTAACATCATAATCCTGCTATAATATCGCAGCACGTTGTATGACACAACGGTACACGATCCTATATTAAACACTAGCTTGGTCTTTTTTTTTTTTTTGTGGCAGTAGAGTAAAATAATCCCTTCATGATGTGATGCATACAGTATACATCACATTGCTCTGTGTGATTACACATTATACATACAGATATAACCATCATTAAGTTCAACTTTATGCGTACAGAGCATTTAACAATAGACGTTGTCTCAAAGCAGCTTTATGGAACATAAGAAATATAGTACAGAAAGTTTAAGCTTAATATTAGACTTCTATTTAAATGTGTTTTGTATTTATCGCTAATGAACAAGCCTGGGGGGGGGCACGGTGGCTTAGTGGTTAGCACGTTCGCCTCACACCTCCAGGGTTGGGGTTCGATTCCCGCCTCCATGTTGTGTGTGTGGAGTTTGCATGTTCTCCCCGTGCCTCGGGGGTTTCCTCCGGGTACCCCGGTTTCCTCCCCCGGTCCAAAGACATGCATGGTAGGTTGATTGGCATCTCTGGAAAATTGTCCGTAGTGTGTGATTGCGTGAGTGAATGTGTGTGTGTGCGTGTGTGCCCTGCGATGGGTTGGCACTCCATCCAGGGTGTATCCTGCCTTGTATCCCTGTGACCCGAGGTAGTTCGGATAAGCGGTAGAAGATGAATGAATGAATGAACAAGCCTGAGGTGACTGAGGGGAGGAAAAACTCCTTTAGATTGAAGAGGAAGAAACCTCAACTCAAAAGTGAACCCCATCCTCATTTGAGTGACACTGGAGGGTGTGATTATAACCAGTTATAAACACCAGAGTGTGTTATTATGAATAATGTCCTTTCTACAGTCAGATACAATCTGACAATTGTTTATTTATTCGGAGGTTGTTGCGCTATAACATACTACGACACTGACATATTTATGTATCACTATATCCATACTGTCAGGACTCAGCCCGGACTTTGGCCATGTGCTCTTGTTTATGTTCCCTGTCACATGTCTGCCCAGCCCTTGTTTACTCCTCCCAGTCTCTGCACACCTTTTCCTCATGTGTTCATCATCCTGTCTATTTAACCGGGCCACGTTGCCTATGGCCGCGCAGAATCATTGTCTTCTGTTGTCGTTGTTCGAGTCGTGTCTGGTTTTGTCTTTATCCTTGTTTTGTGTTTTTATTTAATAAATCCTGTTTTTTTTACGCTATCCTGCACTTGGGCACTACAGAAAGTCTAATACAGTATAATAAGACTAAACCACACCTCACTGCACTTCTCTACAGCAGTACGCACTATAATAGACCCCAAAACGGCATGAGCACAAAACAGCAGACTAAACTATACAACATCTATACACACGCTGATGCTACACTACACTACACCCCCGTCATGCCTCATCACTCTGCACTACTGTATACACCATCTATACACGCTATAACCTTGCTAGAGTGAATTACACTATAGTTCAACACAGTGTGCAGACATTAAAGGGTTTCCCAAAAGTCTCCATACATATGAAAGATAATCTGACTCGATTGACCAAACCTCGGGGGACCAAACCTTAGTGGTTACGTTCGCCTCATACCTCCAGGGTTGGGGGTTCGATTCTCGCCTCCGCCTTGTGTGCGGAGTTTGCATGCATGGTAGGTTGATTGGCATCTCTGTAAAAATTGTCCGTAGTGTGTGATTGCGTGAGTGAATGAGTGTGTGTGCCCTGCGATGGGTTGGCACTCCGTCCAGGGTGTATCCTGCCTTGATGCCCGATGACGCCTGAGATAGGCACAGGCTCCCCGTGACCCGAGGTAGTTCGCATAAGTGACCAAATGATTGACTAAACCTCCTTTAAATGCAGGCTAAAATGAAAACATTTCCAGTACACACCAAGTATACATGCAAGTGTTTCATATGGAGAATTTAACTACACCCCGTGTAACCAGAATACACATGGAACTATGCAATTAAGGTTCCGCTCTATGGTTCTGTTTCACACAATTTGCCCTTTCCCGTTGTCCGAGAATACTGTCGGCTATACCGTAAACTGTCAACTGTATAACAACAACCAAGTAACTGAATATTCGAGTATTATTTACTTGATGGTGCTGTTTTTCTAACCTCTGTGCATTCACTCTGCTCCTCTTTCATGTACCGTCATTTATGGGATTGTTCTAATGATGCCATTTTCCATACATGATCAATGGGCAGATCTCTCTCTCTCTCTCTCTCTCTCTCTCTCTCTCTCTCTCATATAGTCTCTCGCTCGCTTGCTTTTGCTATCAATTTTCTGTTCTCAATATCTACCCAAGAGGACCCTATTTAAGCCACAACACTTGGGAAACCAGCTGTCTGAGTGATGTCATTCATTTCCTCTCTCTCTCTCTCTCTCTCTCTCTCTCTCACTCACACCTTTTTCAGACTTCCAAACTCAACGGCGACAACATGGACGTCCGTCACATGTCCATTTAGAATCATCAAAAAAGCAAAACAAACCCCAGCATAATTTAATAAAAGCGGTATATTTAATAACACACTCAGCTCCTTTTGACGGCTCTAAAATTACCTCCTGAAACCAAGATAAAATATGACCGGCAAGAGACAACAAGGCTCGTCTCGTCTCATCTCATCCCCGTATATCCCATATTATTCTTTGACTATCCATTATCATAAATCCAAATAGCAGGCCATGACAGCCGAGAGAGAGACAGCCGGTTGTGTTGCAAAATAACGTTAATTATTAAACGTTTAGTCAAATACGAGTCTTAAATCATAAGTCAAGAGCAAACCGGTTGGACCGTGCATTGAGAAGAACTGGAAGACAAATCGATTATCTCTATACACACTGTGTGTGTGTGTGTGTGTGTGTGTGTGTGTGTGTGAGAGAGAGAGAGAAGAACAATAACAAGGAAGGAAAAGATTTCCAGCTCGAACCAAATGTGACCGCGATTTACTGGAGAAAGCAAGAAATATGCTGTAACAATCCTAGAATAGAATTTTTATAGCATAGAATAATAAAAAAAAAAAACAGGGTCATTCTTACTCAGGGTCAGAGGGTACCTGGGAAAAAGAATAGTGCATGTGCATATTTATCCCTTTTTTTTTTTTTTTTAAACAAATGAATGGTATAGGGTTAGGGGCCTTACTCAAGGGCCCATCTGTGGATGTATGAAGTTTGATGGTGCTGGGATTTTAACTTAAACCCTTCGAATTAGAAGTCATTCGTAACAACTGAGTTTTTGAGTAAATAATACTAGTAAGGTACTGAATATATCCGAATACGACTCCATTTAAACAAACAAACAAACAACCACAAACAAACAAACAAAAAAACTAATCATTCAAATGGTTGGACTGATATTTACAGCATTCAGCAAACATCACGATTCAGAACAAAAGACACATACAGTAAGCAGGGTTAGGGTTAGGCTTGCTCAAAGGCCCTTCGGTGAAATCGCAGCCCTTCTATCAGACGTCCAGTGTCCTGCTGTTATCTTTGAATCGGTGTTAATTGAATCCTACTGAGTAAAAAAAAAAAACAAAAAACAGTTGGCACTTGGATGATTAACTCCTAGGAGTTGTGTCTATGCTTTATCAAAAATAAAAAAGAACTAACTAAAAATAAAATAAAAGTTCCCCAAACTCGAGCCACTGCGTGAGCGTCTCCCCTCGGAAGCCATCGTGCCTTCTCAGTGAGGGAATGAAGAAATAATAGAGCCCTAGGCGGCTCGTGTTATTTATGGAGAGAGACCTTTTGCGTGGGGATCTTCTGTGGAGAACGCGCCGTGTCTTGGGTTTGTTAACCGACGCCCGAATTGGGATTCATATCTTCCATGACATCTAAGTCTGGAGGATGGGGAGGTCTGATGAATTGGCTGGGTGTGCAGAGAATTGAGATGGAGAGCTCATGGGCCATGCAATGCCCTCCGGAGTGACACTTTCAGAGTAGGTTTGGGTTTTTCTTGACAGAAATGAGGCACACACTAGGCCGCTTGGATAATCGTTCCACAGCTGAAAATTGCATTTGTCTCTGGAATATTAAAGGTAAAAAAAAAAAAAAAAAAACTAGGAGGAATAGAGAATACTGCAACACTTTCTCATATGCAGCGCGCTCAGTGAGGCATGGACACACTACCAAATATGTGTTATTCTTGAGAGCATCAAACCATGACGTGCTGCTGTCAGATATGCTAGCGCTTTGATCTAAGTACTGTATGCTAGAGTTGGAGGGGGAGAGAAAAAAAAACCCAAAAAAAAACGATCGATTCTTAGATCCATTTTGATTCTTTCTTTAAGTCTGCAGTGATGTTTGTGTATAGGAGTAAAATAGTACATATAGAATGTGAAAGTGTTTTTTTTTTTGGCCAAGTTTGCACCAATTGAGTGGTGAAATATGAAGCAGCAAGCTAGATGTACTTAAGACTTTCATTCTTCTTCTTCTCCTCCCCCTGTTTTTAATACTGTCTAGACCCCTGCCTTTAAATAGAAGCGGAATAGAAAATACCCCCCACCACCACCACCACCACCCTTGCTGTCTAGACATGCAAAAAAAAGTCTTAAAGTCCACAATATAATCTAGTCTGTATATTGTAAATATATTTGTATGACGAGTCTTGGTAGTAACTGTCACATTGTTGTAATATCAATTATTGCCCCTGATCGAAATCCATCTCAAACAATGATAAACATCGGTGAAACGCAATATCTGCCATACCAACGCACGTGTAGGTCTACGTCGGTGCGTTTCTTCTTACCGTGTTGTTTTTCCGGTTAGCTTGAAGTGATGGATGACCCTTATGGCTTCCCCTTATTGCTCTAGCCTGTGCATTTCAAGTACGGCTTCTCGTACGACTCATAAGATTGTATCACGGTGCAACCCGGACTGCTTCTGAGTGGCGATAAATATTTAATTACATATCCACCAAGTTGTCTAGCTTTATATCACTGCATTGTCTCTAGAGTTGCACTCTTCTGATTATTATCGCTTTTTTTCCAACCACTCGCTCGCTCACTCCGGCCCCTCGTGCCAAAGAATATTTGCGGAGCTGTCCCGAGGGCTCCGGCTCTTGTGTGGACTCTGTTCTCGTACTGTCGCATCCTTTCCGAAAACCATCTCACCCTTGGATCTGGTCAGTCACGGTATCAGATTCTGTGATCCAATTGTAGATTAAAAAAAAAGAGTGGGTTTGAATAAAATAAGAACCCCAGAGCGATGAAGCTTTCATTGAGACACTTTTAAAAATGCTTGAACCTGAGATATTAAGCATCCTTGAGGAACCCTTTATAGAGAGCGGATATAAAACAAATCCAACTTAAAATAAGACAAATTGGTCCATTTAAAGGAACTAGGACATAAACCGACCAATCAGAATCAAGAACTCCTCTACAAGCTGCAGGGTTATGTTTATAACAGCAAAAAGAACATTTATAATTGATTATAGCTAATTTAATTATTTTGTACCATGTGTCGTTTTTTAATTGTGAGGCATTGGAAAATGCTCTGCTTTGTATTTGCTTGAGTTATGCTCTTAATAATTAATGAAATTTTTTTTTTTTACTTGGTCCATCACACCACCTTGATTCAAGACAAAGTGCTGTTCTGAGCGGTAAAAGTAAAAAAAAAAATATTAGCAGTGTCACTAACAGTTTGCTCTGAACAATTCTTCAATCTGAAAATAAAGCTAATAACGCGTCTGTTTTGTTTTTACAATTGTAAAACTAGCGCCCGTGCTTCAGGTCATCGGCTCGTATATATTTTTCTACATTTGCTGCCTGGAAAATGGGCCGGATATTAAAATCAGCAGAAGAGATGGGAAGCAAGAAAGGAAAACATGCTTAGATAGATGAGAGCTATCAGCTTTGCGCTTTCGGTTAACAGTTGATTACATGGTCTGTGGATTAGCAATTTGGTGGCTCTAGCTTGAAATTCAGTCTGCACCAAAAAACAAAAAAAAACAAAACAAAAACGTTGGTTTCTATCGAAAGAAATGAAAACAGTGCTTTAGCTAAAGAACTTCCATTAGCATTAAATGTTGCATGTTATGGGAAAGGAATATATTTGATGCCTGCTAAAGCGATTGGGATTAAACCGAGATTAAAAAAAGAGTCAGGAAGTGTGGTGGTTCTGTTTGTCTGTACACACAAGAAATCCATTTGACATGTAAAGAACGCACAGGTTCTAGAATGTTAGCATAACATGTTAATTAAACGCTTGCCTCTACAGGGGATTTGTTCACGCCTTCTAACCAATCAGATTTGAGAATTCAACAACGCTGTTGCTTAACAAACTGTGAATAGTATCAATAGTAAAATGTAAGATTTTATTTATTAATTTATTTATTTTATTTTTTTTAAAGCTTGAAATGTCAAGAAGAGTTCACATCTACAGCAGAATCCTGAGCAAAATAAAACATTTTTCTATGTTTTCTATCCATACAAATAGCGGTTAAGTTCTTTAGGCGTAAAAGAAGAATCTTTTTCGAAGCGAACGTGTGTAGGTCAAAAACTCAAGAAGCAGCGAAATCGATGGCTTTCCCTGGGAGGTTGAAGGGTTGAGCGAATTCATAGAGGGATTCAATAGATGACAGATAACAGTGCTGCCATTACGAAGTGCTCTGGGCCAGCAGTTCAATCTTTATAGCAAGTTAGACGGGGAAATTTCTAGAAGGAGCAAAAATCAAAGAGTAGGAAGCAAGGATTAATAATAAAAAAAAAAGATGTTAGCACACATTGCATTTTATCCAGATGGATGTGGTTTAGGACAAAAAGGGCAAGCCTTATGGTTAAGCAAGCTAAATGACTGATCATGATCGTGTCACCGACAAGGAGCCAATCACAGGCAAGGAAAGGAAGGCTAGTAATGATGAGAAGATGAATAAAAACAAATGTGGCCCTGAATAATGACTAAACAGCTACAATCCCTCTTTAGTTAGCATCCTGTCTGAATCAACAATAAGTGAAACAACATGGCTTTATTTACAGTACAGTTCATGTTGATGATGATGATGATGATGGCTAGTTGGAAGTCTGGCAAATCTGCATATCCCATTATTACAAAAATCCAAGCATTTTAGAACGTTAGCACAAAATGTTCTCCTATTTCTAATGAATTAGCTGGGCTTTATGTTGACAACCAGGCTAAATACAACCAGCTAGCATGATCTAAGCAAGGCTGGGTTAGCTAGCAAGCTTACAAAGCTTTAAAAATGTGAAGGTCAAGGCTTCACTTCTCCTCAAGGCTCAATATGTTGTGCATTCTGAGCTGCTTTTCAGCTCAACACCATCGTAAAGACTGGCCACTTGCTAAGCTAATAGCTTATCTTTTATGTCAACGGAAACCAGTCAGGCATTTCGGTCACTCTTGTTCCCCCATTAACACACCTTTTATAAAGGTTTTTTTGTACTATTGGTAAACCATCTAAATAACAGTTCACTATTTTCCTCATTTTAATAATATTCAGACTTGATTTGTACTGAAATTTATACACAACCTGCTACATCAAATAAGCTTCTGCCTTAGAGCCTTAGAAAAAGCCTGGACTAGTCCTTAGGCCATGTGTGACGTGTCTAATCATGAAAATCTTGCCCCATATTTGAATATTTTGCTGAAATATACACCGCAACAATAAACACACTGAATCTGGTCAACTGTCAGTGGAAAGTTCAGTTTACCTGGAAATGAAATTTGACACGTGGGTCGCAGGGAATTTGTGTTTCTGGGATTTAAGCCAGGAATGGGACTTGTTGAGAGTTAGGCAAGGAATTGCTTGGCTGCTGCACCCGATATTTCAGGGTTTGAATTTGACGTGTGTCCTCCACTAATTTACACTTAAGCAGCGTACACTGGCTTCACTATGGCAATTAATGCATCTACATATTACACACATTAAATGAAAAACCAAACAAGTGGTGGTGGTTTTTATGCGGCACGTCAAAAAATCCGAACGAAATTCCTTTTTGGACTAAACTTCCAGCCGACATCATGGAGTATCCACCCAATCAGAAGTCAGGTCCTTAGCATTAGCTTCTGGACCATGCCCCATCACAATCTCTCCACCCATGCAAGAGTTGATGAAGCACCATGAGAACCAAGAGGACCAAGAGCTGGCTGACTTCACATTATTTGTTGCTTAATGCAACATACTGAAAACATGGGTTTCATCATGTCTTCACCACCTACTTGCTTATCTTCGACTTGTCAGTCAGGATCTAGGCTAAAGCTGCTCTGGCACAGCAGCATCACCAGAGCTGACAGGTTGATGTTGACGATACGAGCGTGGTAAGGCAGCAACCGTGTTTGTTCCACAGCTCCACTGTCAGTTCAAATTGAAACCCTGCTTTTTGCCAGACTCTTTTTTTTTTTTTTTTTTTTACCTGGAATCCAGATGTGGAAGATACAAACCTTAAATATAGATTCTAGCTCTCATTTATGGAATAAACAGTACAGAGGATCGGCGCTCTTTATCCGTAATTGTAATAATCTGTAGCATCATGCCAGCAATTTCTCTTTTTAATAGAATCTCTCAAAAATGAGTGATTTGGTAGATGTGATGTGACATCCGGCTAAGTATAGTGACCCATACTCAGAATTTAACCCATCCAAAGTGCACACACACAGCAGTGAACACACACACACCGTGAACACACACCCGGAGCAGTTGGCAGCCATTTATGCTGCGGTGCCCGGGGAGCAGTCGGAGGGTTCGGTGCCTTGCTCAAGGGCACCTCAGTCGTGGTATTGCCGGCCCGAGACTCGAACCCACAAGGCTAGGGTTAGGAGTCAAACTCTCTAACCATTAGGCCACGCCTTTCCCTTGTTTAAGGTGTTGGACTACAGATCAGAAGGTTGTGAGTTTGAATCCCAGGTCCACCAAGCTGCCACCACTGGGCCCCTGAGCAAGGCCCTTAACCCTCAAATGCTCACTTCTATAAAAATAAGATTAAACGTAAGTCAGGCCATGTGCTTCCTGGATAATCCAACAATCCTCTCTTTCAGCTTAACGTTTTTGTATGTTATTTGTTCTACTTAACATATATCTGGATATTATTTATGTCAAATTCCAAGGCTGGGGGGCACGGTGGCTTAGTGGTTAGCACGTTCGCCTCACACCTCCATTTGGGGTTCGATTCCCGCCTCCGCCTTGTGTGTGTGGAGTTTGCATGTTCTCCCCGTGCCTCGGGGGTTTCCTCCGGGTACTCCGGTTTCCTCCCCCGGTCCAAAGACATGCATGGTAGGTTGATTGGCATCTCTGGAAAATTGTCCGTAGTGTGTGATTGCGTGAGTGAATGTGTGTGTGTGCCCTGCGATGACTTGATTTCCCGCTGACTTTATTTCTAACTGGTCATCGTTTTTTGTAAAATATTCACCACTGACCGGCATGAATTTGTGACTTTCTGCTGCTGCTAGTTAAGTGACTTCCTACAGTCTTCTTCTCGAAACTCTTTCTCAAAGTGAAACCCATCCCCAAGCCTGTGGGTTATTTCACAGACTTTTTTTTTAGGGAAAGACATTTGTCTTTTAATCCGCTTGTACCGCCTGCGTGACCTCCAGCACACTCTCACAATCTTTCAAATTACCCCCATGCTGCACGCTGTCGTGTCGTCTCCGGAGGGTCCGGCTGCAACACGGGAATCTGTCGCAAGTGGACCCGTAAATGTAATACAAACAGACAAGCAGAGGTCGAACCCGGCGCTCAAAGAGAAACGAGTCGACGAGGATCAGGGAGCTCGAACCGGGATAACTAGGATTATCATTTAGGTAAAGTTTGAAAGATGGCTCAGAGTTCATGTTAACACAAGATGGAAAAAAGCTTCGTTATGAACCAGAACTATACAAATTGTGAGAATGAGGGATGCGAGAAGATGGATCTGAGGCTGGAAATCAGGGGAAAATACAAAGAAGAAGAAGAACTCTGTCTCAAACCATGTATACTATGAGCTCTTGCTGTTTCCTCACATCTTCAAGGTTCCTGGTTAAATCCTGAGCTCGGGTTGCTCTTAGTGTGAAGTTTCACACGTTCTACAGGTAACGATCTTTGTAAGCCATTGACTAGAAGGTAAAGAGCTTTTTTAATCATGACGTCTTTTGTAGATTATCTCTTAGAACCTGAAGACCAGGTTCAGATGTTCTCCACTTGGGGGTCTGTACAGGTTTTTTCTGGGTTCCATCTTGGTGCCAGTAGGTTGATTTTAGCAACTGATTAGAGGTCTACTCATCTGACATCTCGAAACATTCCAGATCTCTGACCAGGTTGATGTTTCTCCAGAAAACTGAAGCAACCAAACATCGTTGGCACGTTTTGAACGCAAACAACGTAACCCGCTTCAGCTTTCCGTGTTCACAAAGCAGACAGCAATCGACACCGCTGCTCTGTAGGAATTAATTAATTTATTTATTTATTTAAATCATGAGACTTTTTTATAGTTCATCTGTTAGAAGCTAGGACACCAGCCTTGAAACGAGAACGAAGTGAAAGAGAAAAACGCTCTGAGTAGATTGTCTGTTTCCTCCCGCCGGCTTGTAATTTAGACCTGGATCACGGCGGAAAAATGAATTGATCCTGAGGGGTCAGATCGATGAACATCAGCTCAGGCACGACGAGTCTTATCCCCAACCCCCTCCCACCCCTCTGCAATCCCCTCGCAATCTCCCCCCACCCCACTCCCTATGATATTTACTGCTAAATGACAAGATCAATTTAAACTCACTCCAACACACTAGATAGGAGAAATCAATCATAACCCGGAGGCCTCGCTCGCTTGCTAATTCGGAGCCGAGATGACAGCTTCGGCGGGGAGAGCCGTGTTAGGATTCAGGCGTGGAGCGTGCCGCTGATTCGGACGTGGTGCAGGTAGACGGCACCGTACAGCATCATTCAGTTTGGATCGAGTCCTCAAAAAAATAAAGAAATAAATAAAAATGAGCCGGGCAGAATTGTAATCATTCTTAGGAGAGGTGTTTAAACCGGAATCAATAAAGGTGTCTTGAATTAGGTTCTCCTTCAAACACACCAGGTTACCCCACCACACACACACACACATACTCACACACTGTGCACTAATGCCAGCAATCCTTACTGAGCCAGTGAGCTTCAATAAATTATTAATGGGTTTTTTTTCGCACTGCATTTACATGTGTGGAGCGACAGAATTGAAACGTAGCACGAAGCAAAGTTGGTGCTGAATCGACTCTTAGGAAAACGCTGCATTGTTGCAAAAATGTACTGTATAAGGATAATGAGATAAATAAGAAAATGTAGAAGGAGGAGTCTTTGAATGGTCTGGGATCTAATTCATCATGCATCATTCCTCACATTTCTTCTGTTTAAATATTTTCATGGATTCAATGAGTTTTGTTTAGGGTAAAAAGGACAAATTCTAAAAGCGTGTCATGTTAGCGACTAAGACTTTCCTAGTAAAGTCGGGATTAAATTTAACACTTAACCTCGCCATGAAAAAAAACACGATCTCCTTCCATAAACGATGCAAAATAAACATCTCCTTGGAGACAGGCGATGTAGCTTAAGTGATAACATGAACTAGCTTGTTTTCCACAAAGTTAAACCAAACTGTAAGAGAAAATTTGCACAGTTAGCGAAGTAAGCGACTTGTTTATTCCGCTCTAACAGCACAGCAGGCCTGCTCTTATGACACATACGACACGGTGCGGTTCTTGCTTCTATTCCACAGTAAACTATAGTTAGAAGTAAATCTCGTTCTTGTTTTCCAAACTGATTACGGAAGCATATGGAAGGGAGACGGCTAAACTCCGAATGAACTTCGGACCGTGGACCACCAGCAGGCTTTCTGCCTCCGTCCCCTGCCGGCTCGGTCTAGCCAGGAGATGCTAATCACGCCGACAAACCGGGCCCCCAGCTGAATTCTGCATGAAGTCAGTGTCAATCAGCCCTCTCTTTATACGGCCTGATTGTTCCTCAGACCCGAGACACCGGAGCAATGATGTAGTGCCTCGGATCTCCAGCTTCCCTGCCGAGAGCGGCTCGCGAACCAAAGTTTGGAGAAGGTCCAAAACACACTCTCGTCGTATTGTTTACGAGGGAATCGATGCTGTTAAAAGGGACAAAAAGATTACTTTAGAATGAGAGAGAGACTGTGGGGGTAGTCGGGTTTGAAAACCAGCGACGCGAATTAGGGTCAAAGCATGTCTGTTTTTATCAGGGTACAAACCCATTTACTAATTACTCCCGACTTGGACAGCGCTTTAATTGGCGAGAGTTCGAGGACGGATGGAAACTGCTAATGTGACATGACACAATTACACAAAAGAAAACAATTAAGGATTGGTCTAAAATGGCAGAGCTGTTAATGTGTAATTACTGGGCATTGCTTACTGGCTGGAGCCCATTAGGGGAAGAAGAATAGCCGGTGAAGTGTTTGGAGTTTTCTGATGCATACAAATAAATTAAAAAAAACTCTCTGTTAATGACTCATGTCTCCAAATGGCATTTGACCCAGGGAACAAAAGAGGGCATCTCTGAGGTCCAGACATGTTTGTCACTTCAAACGAATAAACAATGCAAAGATTAAGGTATTTTCTTTTTTCTTTTCTTTTCCTTCTCTCTCTGTCTCTGTCTTTGTCTCTCGCTCAATATCTACACACACTCATGTATGTGAACCGTTTAACATTTTACATTCCACATGTTTTTAGGGTCTCTTCTAGGACTCTCGCATTGGCGTTGCCATGGCAACTGCACGGAAACTTATGCAACTCGTACTAAAAAAGCACGGAGGTTCTTCTCGTTCACCGGCCTTCAGCGCGCCCGGGCTCGGGGTTCGATAACACCAGTCTTTTTATTTTACTTTCTTTTATTTCCGAATAAATCTTCCCAAAAGTCTTTACTAAGTCAGCGAGCTGACGGATGCCGGCAGGAAGAGAGGCAGGAATCTTCAGACCCAAACTCACGGATATTGAACGTATTCCTAGATATAATCTGTAAGATTCATGCCTTGATCTATGGTAAAAGATGGAAGGTTGCGTCTTTGTAAGGATTACAGCAATAAATAATGATGTATGCTACAGTATGATTCTCACCTACAGCACAGATTTCCTCTGTTTTATATTTAACATGGAGTTGATGGATCGTCCGTGAGCCTCTTTCTTCCCCTACACAGATTTAACCCTATCATTCAGGTCTTATGATTTTAAGAAGGAAAAAAAAAAACCTCTCTCCTAAAATTCTACGTGACTCAAAAACAGACCTAATCTGTGAGCAGTTTAGAATAATCCCTTTTGATAATACAAGAACCGTTCCACAAAGAGGGTGGAGATTAATTAGGCTGCGTGGTAAGAATTAATTGACAGGACGCACAAAGGAAAAGGAAAATGAAAAGGATTTGTGATTAAAAAAAAGACAGAATAACGTTTCAGATGTTCAATATGTAAGGAATAAAACACTCTGGGGATGTGGAGTTAAAGGGAATTAATTAACAAACACAATTTCAAGAAATGGGGGGGCACGGTGGCTTAGTGGTTAGCACATTTGCCTCACACCTCCAGGGTTGGGGGTTCGATTCCCGCCTCCGCCTTGTGTGTATGGAGTTTGCATGTTCTCCCCGTGCCTCGGGGGTTTCCTCCGGGTACTCCGGTTTCCTCCCCCGGTCCAAAGACATGCATGGTAGGTTGATTGGCATCTCTGGAAAATTGTCCGTAGTGTGTGATTGCGTGAGTGAATGAGAGTGTGTGTGTGTGCCCTGTGATGGGTTGGCACTTCGTCCAGGGTGTATCCTGCCTTGATGCCCAATGACGCCTGAGATAGGCACAGGCTGTATGAATGAATTTCAAGAAACAAGTTTTAAAAAAAAACTCATCTGGATGTTTGTGCGCTCCGACCTGCGTTTCAGTCCACCGCGTACGCAAAGAGCGTCTATTCGTCTAAAGATGGCTTTCCTGTCTGCTCAAACATGTCTCATCATCTCTAGAGTTCTCTCTCTTGGTTGGAAGAGTTCAGATATTTTCCCATACAAGTCACTTTTTATTTTTTCCCCCAGCGTTTGATGCTGAATGTCAGCTGAAGGTCTTAACACCAATATGTATAGATTTTAAAAGGAATATCGGCGCTACCGTATCACCGATACGTCACTGTTCTTCTAGGAATAGTCGCTTCATAGTTTCAGAAGTAATCGAGACATTTCACGTAACATCACGTCCCGGTCGGTCTTTGTTGCGCGTGTGAGCGGGATGGCGGCATGTCAGCGTGAGCGGCATCGTGGCTTTCTTTTCTGTCTTTATCCGTCACTGTTCTGACTGCACTCCAAACGCCACACTGACGCACCCATGCATCTTAGGGTGCGAGAAAAGGACTCGGTTTATCAGTCAGCCTTGAGATAAAGACAGAAAATCCATGACTGAGTACTCTGCAGTAAGCAAACACAAACTTCAAGCGCAAACCCCCGATAATCCTACAAGACTGACAGCGCAGAGAAGCCGCCTATTCCTCCTGCGCGGCCTTTCAGTTCACTTCAAACCCCACACAGCGGGAATCCTCGATATAAAAGAGCGCGATAAGCACGGCTTTCACCCCGTTACCGACGGCGTCACTTCATGTGTCTGCGCTGTCACTCGTACGTTTATTCCTTACGCCGGGTGTGTAACTGAATTTTCCGTTCATAAGATGTTTAGCATCGCACGATGAAGTTTGTTTTTCCTGCTTGATGTTAGGGTACTATTTATTTATTTATTTATTTTTACCCTTTTTTAACAAACAAGGAATATTTGAAACCGTATAATTTTTAATTCGAGTGTAATTACTTTTTGTAATTTGGTATTAATAAGGCTGACTTATGAGGTAAAAAAAAAAACCACACACACACACACAGAGATATGACGATTATACGTCTCCCTGATATTATATTATGATATTATATGTCTTCCTCCCCGAGTTCCTCTCACGTTTGATTGAAAGTGATACCGAGCTCGGACGGCGAGCTCTCCGTATCATCGCCGTACCTGAGTCATCATCAGCGCCAGTCTGAATCAGGAATTACGACGTGGCAGGTAAAAGCCAGCCTTAATTGATCTCATTCAAATGTGCATTACTTAACCTCTTCAGCTGATGGATAGGGAGCACTTCTGAAAGAGTATTGGCAAGAGGCGTCTCTGAGCGCTCATCAATCGTGTACAGGGCTGTAATTACAGGGGCAACATGTGCATCTTTCATATGCAGAGCCACACGGATGGCGGCGGCAGCCGTGGCAGCATACGTTCATCGACGACGACGGCCGTCAGGATTCCAAACCTTTCCGTCTGGAAGCGTGATCCGAGCCACGATGCTCTGTTTGAAGAGACATTTTATGCGGTATGGAAATCTTCCATGGAAACTCATTTGGGCTGAGATTTGGTAGAATCGTTTACATCGAACCGGTCAAGTCCATCCGTATGTCCTGTAGATGTGGGCGGAGTCATCCTGAAAGAGACCACTCCCACTCCCACCAGACACTATAGGATAAAAGTTAACGACAAGATTAAAGGTGAAGTGCACGATGTTTGAAAGCCAATGTTGACATTTGAAATCACCAAAACGAACATGCATCTAACCCCAATCGCTTTCGGCTAATGTCAGACATGCGCACTGAACACTCTCTCTGCCGCATATTGACAAGACACGCCCCTTTCTGCTCATTGGATACACGTTTGTTTTGTTTGTCGGTCCGACTCAGTTTTTGGAAGCATTTCATAAACAATGTGCACCCCACCTTTAATGGCTTCCTTTTGAGTTTAGCCATTTCTGGTGGGAAAGTAAAGTTAACACTACTCCATAGGTGTAATGAGGATGATTTATTCCAAAGACTTCAATTCCAAGTCAGAAAGATACATCCAACTCCATATTGTTTATGTAGGTCAAAAAACTGCCTCCCTTCCCCCTTCCCCTTGCCTCCTCACTTCCTGTCTAATATGGCTACCTACAGGAAGTGCCAAGGCAGGTGCAACTCTTCCCCTTCACCACAGGGGAGCACAAAACACCATAAACAAGTTATCTTGAACGTTGAGATAGTAGACATTATATTTACAATATTAAATACATAGTTAATATAAATAATTAACATAGTTGACTTTATGGCTCCTACACTACCTTTACGTGATGTGATCCATTATATTGAATTGAATCTTCTTTCTAAGGGGACAAGTTGAGCCAAACCTTGAGTGCAAAAATAAATGAGCATTGTACAACACCATTAGAATTAGATTATTAGATTTTTTTTTCTTTGAATCGCTTATAATAATTGAAAAGCAAGTCTGTTAATACCAGAGTGCATCTATTTATGTCCTGAAATCATTGTACAAAAATCTGAATCTTCTCAACGATTCAAAGGTATCGAAGGAGAGGAAACGTTCACCGAACGCTAACAACCTGCTGACCGACAGAAGAGAGAATCCAAAGATGCATATTAGTAACACAGAACGTACGCCACGGCAGTCAATCTCCTCTACAGCCAAGCTGCTCCAGAACTAAAAGCCTGCCATCTTTGATTATTGATTATTGATAATTGAGGAGCACAGTCAGGATGGTGCATTAGCGAGCTGCTAGCTAAACCGCTCCATGCAGTTAATACAAATTGATGAATAAGAACTGGCAGAGCAATTTGATTATTTATCTCTATGCTAATACGCTACACGTTCCTGTAACACGTAGCGCAGCCGAGACCGTCTTTGGCAGCAGCGGGTATGATTTTTTTTTTTAAAGACAAAACGAGCGCCAACAGCAAATTGGTTCCTGCGTTCGACGTGTGACCTACAACACAATGTGTGTGATTCAGAGAGAGGAAATTTCTCGACACGTGCATGTGATTATTCATTTAGCAGACTCCGTTATCCAAACACGTTAAAGTGAGACGGGATTCGATCCAAGCGTAGAGCTGAGCAGCTGACGGGTTAAAGGTGCGGAAAATAACGGCAGTCATTAAAGTATGTCATTAAAGTATCTTTCTGATGTTTTTCTTCACCTACATCACTTGCAGAGAGCAAAGTGGCACTCATTTAGAGATAAAGATCGAAATCTGGTAAATAGTGTAAGCGAAAAAAATAAAGAAATCAAACAATTAGTGACAATACAAATTTGGTTGGTACAACGATGGATAAACAATCATGGTTAGCTTTGATTGGCCACAGGAGAGTTTGGGGGTGTGGTTTTGAGATTGGCGGGAAAGGGAAGCGGGTGGGGTTTACAAATATTCACCCACTTGACCAATAGAGAAGCTAATCTATTGTTACTATAGAAACCTCTGATTGGAATTCTAGCCAATTAGGATCGAGAATTCGCAATGTATGGTGTATGGTACGTTCTTATATAAACACCTCTCCCATCTCTCTCTCTCTCTCTCTCTCTCTCTCTCTCTCTCTCTCTCTCTCTCTCTCACACACACTCTCTGTAGATACTGTACAGTGCTGTGTTCCCCGATCACCTAAGCTAGGTGTTCTGTTGTGTTGTCTGAGGCCTAGTTGGTTTATCGCTGATGTTTTCAGCTCCCAGTGATGCTTCAGCCGTGTACTTCCATTTATCATCCTGGGCCAGGTGCCATGCGCTCAGCCAGTATAGATATGCACTTCATTTCTCACTGGTATTTATTCAGAGTCTGAATGCAAGCCTGTGTGTGCGTGTGTGTGCGTGTTAGCGCACGTGTCTACAGTATACACAGCTACAGCAAATCAAAGGTTCAGAGTTCGAATGGGGAAAAATTGAGGTCGGAGGACAGATAAGGTTCATCAATTAAGGTGTGAAATATTGAGATACGAGAACGACAGCACTACACGAGATTAAAAGTTGTAACACTGCTCTCAGCCAAGGTAACACTTAATCTAATGCCCCGGCAAAAGTGCAGTGGTGAAAAAGCCTCCATCATAACTAATGCTTTTTCTAGATCCGGTACTTGGTGATGAATTTGCCGTTTAAAGCTACAAACAAGGTACGAGGCCAGCATGCGCCATTTATTTATTTATTTATTTATTTATTTATTTATTTTATTGTATCCAGACTATAAATCGTAACACAGTTTAGACACGACCACTAAACTCTGTGTACTTAGAGGAGAAATCAATACACGTTTCACGTCATGTCGTGTCCGTGTCTTCCATTACGGGCTCCCAGATGTACGGCGGGACAAATGGATAGAAAGGAATACATCAACGTTTAGTGATAATCCAAAGGGGATGTGTTTTATGTGTTTTAAATAAATGATTAAATAAATGCATGAAAAAAAAATCGAATGTTTTGGGACTAGTACTGATTTTTACGGCTTGACACAGTAAGGATTTCAGAACAACTGAATATCAGGATACTGAAGTCGAGCCGTGTGAATTTAGTAGTATAATTTTTTTAAAAAAAGTGCTATTTAATAATATATTGTTAAATAAAAGCATATATATTTTGTTTTTTGGCTGTGATTAATTGTAACATGGTCTATTTATTCATACAACATGTACCCCAAGGCTTAGCTTCAGGCAAGTACGAGTTTTTCAAAAAAATTATCTAAACGCTACTGAAAAAAAAAACAACACTGATGAAATAAAGTAACTTCCATAAATGGAGTTTTTCTTAGACATGAAAACATCTGGGCTTTTGACCTAAACATCTGGGGTGTATTTATTTATTTATTTATTTCATCTTCTAAAAAACATCATTTTTAATTTGTGAAGAATTCAGGATCACTGCTGAGGGTCATCTCTCTCTCTCTCTCTCTCTCTCTCTCTCTCTCTCTCTCTCTCCTTTCTCTCTCTCTCTCCTTTCTCTCTCTCGGCTCTCTCTCTCTCTCTCTCTCTCTCTCTCTCTTCTCACTCTATCCTCTCTCTCTCTCTCTCTCTCTCTCTCTCTCTCGGCTCTCTCCCTCCTTTCTCACTCTCTCTCCTCTCATCTCTCTCTCTCTCGTCTCTCTCCGTGTGTGTGTGTGTGTGTAAATCTATCTGTATGTAGACTATAAGGTGGATGAATCAACAGCAGCTATTATTATTTATTTGACTGGTTTCTGATAATCCCAATGGCACTGAGAATTGTGATGCGCACACACACACACACACACACACACACACACACGCACGCACAAACGTTACACTGATAAATCAATAATTTGTAATAATGTAATAAATCATCTAAATGAATGTATAAAACTGTCCTGATTTTAAAAATGGTCTGTTGTTCTATTGTGAAATCCTGGAAAGTGTCTCATTAGAAGGGTTGATTTTAAGCAGCACTTTATCCCGCCGAGAATATTCGGTGCAGTGGCATGTTTACGTTAGAAGTGTGTCAATCCTCGGCGTCGTAGGAGTGAAGAGAATTCAATTAAGCTTTAAGGTAAACTATTAAACCACGGCTTGTTTATTTTCTCGATTGACAAGTCTGTGAAATTGGCTAACAGACGCCGCTTTAGATGCTACGAGCGTCACTGGTGTCGTCATCGGTTGGTCTCAACGGAAGAAGGAGTCGTTCTCAGAGATCCTGCGTTTATGTGCTGTGGGGGGTGTGAAAGGAAGTGCACTTCAGAGTCGGGCCGAGCAATTTCAGAGCGCCGGAAACCTTTAATAGAGATCACAGACTGGCAGTGCCACCAGGTGCAGGCGTCTTTCCAGTCCGCAGCATTAGAGGAGGACGTGAACCGGGCGTCCGAAGGCTTCATCTTCGGCCAAGCGACTGCGGTGAAAGCTCGCTCGGATGCTATTAGAGCGCCGCAAATCAGAAGGAGAAGTGAGTTTCAAGCACGTTGCTGATAGCTTCCCTGTGGAGTGCGTGCCAGAGATGAGAGAGGATTGGAACTCGCATAGGACAAAAACCTGGCATGGAAGCATCTATTAAAGTCCAGATCAGACATGTGCAGCGTCCAAGAAAAACACTTTGACTGGAAACGAAGCGCTCTCTTATGTAACACGCCGCCATGTGCCAAGCTGGCATTCGGCCGAAAAACGAAGAGAGAGCTGGATTTCGACGCGCTCGTTCACAATATCGCTCTGAATCGTCTACCTTGGGTATTATTCTCTCATAAATACCACGCTCGGACGGCCGGAGGTTAAAATAAGAATATCAAAATCTTTGTTTTTATGAGGGGGAAAAGAAAATGACAGGAAAAGCAAATCCTGGGGAAAAAAAAAACGGAAGCAGAGAATAGTTTTACACCATAGTTAATGCAGACATTAAAGTTTAATAGAACACCAAGAATGTTGTAAAAGACACAATCCATCGTGCAGCACTGAAAGCTCCTGCTTAAATGTTCTCACCTCCGGAGAACAAAATGAATTATACTCTCAGCGTGCAAGCCACCCCGAGGTGATTTATTTGCTGATACCTTGTCACGGCGTAATTTATAGCCACGCTTTTGTCTTCCTCTCTGTATACATGCCATGATCCGGCTGTGCCAGGAGCCGGCGTGATTTTATTCCTGAGGAGTCGCACGGCATCCAGGACCTCGGGTCGTTTCTATACAAGCCGGTTGAAGTATTACACAACAACACGCTTTATGTATACGACGTGTTAAAGTTGAGTAAGTGGGGAAAGCGCACTCGTGTCAAAGAAGATCGAGCTCGCTGAGAGGTTTCAGCTTCATCTTAAAGCAACACAATACAGGTGAAAGCTTCAAAACAAACAAAAACAAAATCGGATCTCGCAGTTAATCAGCACAAGGTGACGGCTGAAACTCTAAGAATAAATTTGCTTAAATAATACAAACCTGCCTGGAAAATCAGGGCAAATCTACCCAAAAGTGGGCGGTGCTTAAGGTAAATTCAACAATTATCAAAATTTTGCGAGATTTCATCTAAACATGGAAAATTTCCTGTAAGCAGCTCATCTAGAACATGGACCAGTCTGAATCTATTAAAAAAATAATTTAAGTGGAAATAAAAGGGATTCCGTGTACTTCCGTGCTAGCTAGCTAATGATCGTTTAGTAAAGGAAATTGACACGAATCGCATGCGGACATCAAACAAGGTTTTGAATCGTATATATTGTCGCTGTCAAGTGGAATCCTCGTATCTCCAAAACCGTTATTTTTCAGGAAATGAAAAAAACGCCGTACTTTATCTGCAGTGCACAGGGTTTAGTCCGCGTTGCAGTGGATTGCTTTGGATTGTCTGTCCTCAGACGAGCACCAGAACTAGCGGGGGTCAAGATTTTTTTTTCTTTGAGCCCAGTGTTTTGAAGACATTTACCTCAGATTCGTGTTGATTCGTTGCGACTCTTATTAAGGAGAAATATGCCGCAAAGCTCTCCGGCGGAGTGAGGAAGAGGTGGACAGTTGAAGTGTCCAATGGAGTTATGAGATTTGCGCTCAAGCTATTTTCAAGACTTTAGATTGGTTAATAACTTGTAAAAATAACAGACCCACGTGGGGACTGACCAGTAGCATCGATATGTGAAAAAATATGAAATTGACAAAATTTGGACATACGAGGTTTCCGCCCGACAGCGACGATATGATATGATATGATATGATGGGTGATTGCAAAGTGGGCGGAGCTTCAAGTAGCTGGATTTCAGAGTTTGTTTAGTTATTAGCATGAAACACAATGACGTCACCAGCACTAACATTTTTGCAGCACTAACCTGTAGTGTCTTGCGTTAAATGTTTCTTGTTTATTTACATACAAACTTCAAGTAAGAGAGTCGATTCGGATAAGAGAGTCGATTCGTATAAGAGAGTCGATTGAGTTTAGATGAAGGAAAAAACACCAGGAGGCAATATTACATCATGCACGCTCCAGGTTAATAGAACCATTAGCTTCCTTTGATGAATCCAGATGATGAAACTGGTCATTAGCCGTCACAGTTTGAGAGCGTATTTGTGTTTGCTTGGCAGAATGTTAAAATTCATGCAGCGTTGGGCCTTTAGTCTCGTGCCAAGCCTTAAACATGAGCCGTCAGTCATGACAAATTAGGTTAATATATACCTAGATATGGAGAAGCTGTATTGTTCACGTTGCAAGATAACGGTATGGAAATAGAATATTAGGTCAGGAATTAAACACTTGAGGACATGCTGTCTTTTATGTGGGGAAAAAAATCAATGACGAATTAATTATTTTGCTACAACGGCATGTCGTGCATGATTACCGTTGATGTAATGATTTTTTATCCAGTTATTGATGCATTGAATGTTGTGGAACATTCAGAAAAATGTCTGAAGGTTAGTTTCTGACACACACACACACACACACACACACACACACACACATATTCTACATAATATATAGAGATGGTATTCAGCCTATAAAGCATGTTTTTGAACTAGTTGGAGGAAACCAGTGTACATGGAGGAAACCCCCAGGGAGATGGGAATCGAACCCCCAACCACACATTTCAGTCCAATTCATCTCATTGAGCTAAACTTGGAAAGCCAGGTTGTTGTGAAAACCTAAGTTTGTAGTGATATTTAAAAAAAAAAAAAAAGCGCAACCCACTTTGCATTGTTTTGTCCATGTACACGGAGTTCCCAGTTTAGTTGAGTGTATACTAAAAAATATAGTATAACACGGACTTACAGCACACACACACACTGTATCTCACAGCAGCCTTCTGCTTTATCTGCTTGCCTAGTTGCTGATGTTGCATGCGAGTAGACGGGGAAAGTAAGTTTCCTTGACATTTCGATTGTGTGAATATTAATGGAGCGCTGCATCTCTGCTCAGCGGCGTCCTGTCAGGAAGCGCTGGTTGGAAGCGGCAGCCTTGGCAGGAGATGATTCTACTCCATGCCAGCTGCTCCTGCCATCCTTATCAGCAGCCTGGCAGAGTGCTGTGCCCTACCCAAGCTGCCTACGCTCCCTTCCTCCCTCCAAACGCCTGAGATGACGCGATAGCGCTCGGCCTGCCGAAAAGCCTGGCTGCGAACCTTCCGCTTCCCCCTCACTGTAAATCTGTAAAGACGAACACACGAAACCAAGCCAACAATATTGGCAGAAAACAATAGTAGTCTGCAGGAGGCAGCCGGAGTTTCAGGTTCTGTTTGCGTTTTCCTTTTTTACAATACAAGCATGGCATTCATTCTGATCTGCAGTTAACGTGCCATCATTTACATCAGTTACATTTACATACGATTTGATATGATTTCAGATCAGTCTTATTAGATCACTCATTCATTCATTTTCTACCGCTTATCCGAACTACCTCGGGTCAAGGGGAGCCTGTGCCTATCTCAGGCGTCATCGGGCATCAAGGAAGGATACACCCTGGACGGAGTGCCAACCCATCGCAGGGCACACACACACTCTCATTCACTCACGCACTCACACACTACGGACAATTTTCCAGAGATGCCAATCAACCTACCATGCATGTCTTTGGACCGGGGGAGGAAACCGGAGTACCCGGAGGAAACCCCCGAGGCACGGGGAGAACATGCAAACTCCACACACACAAGGCAGAGGCGGGAATCGAACCCCCAACCCTGGAGGTGTGAGGCGAACGTGCTAACCACTAAGCCACCGTGCCCCCTTATTAGAGCATATACGGAACAATACACCATAGAGGCATAGAAGGAGTCTCCAACGTCAGTGTATATGAACGTGGGGGGAAAAAAGCCGTAACAAAACATATTCGGAGAAATCTAAGTCTTTAATCACACTTGAAAACATCTACCTAGTTTTGTAGACATTTTAGATGTTCACAGTAGGAATCATGGCACATTGTTAGGATTTACTTAATTAATTAATTAAGATGTTTTAGCTTGTCTTTCATGGTAAGCATGCTACTCCAGCAATCACAAGGCGGTCAAGTACGTTAACGTTTTGCAAGTACGTTAAAATTTTGCAGGGTTTATAGGCAGAACGAGCTGAATAAATAGTATCAGTTGTTAGACAAGAGTGACCTTGAACACTTAAATCTGAAAAGTGAAACGTGACGTGACATACGGCTAAGTACGGTGACTCATACTCAGAATTTGTTCTCTGCCTTTAACCCATCCAAAGTGCACACACACAAGAGTGAACACACACACACCGTCAACACACATCCGGAGCAGTGGGCAACCATTTATGCTGCGGCGCCCGGGGAGCAGTTGGGGGGGTTCAGTGCCTTGCTCAAGGGCCCCTCAGTCGTGGTATTGCCTGAGACTCGAACCCAAAACCTTAGGGTTAGGAGTCAGACTCTCTAACCATTAGGCCACGACTTGATTGAACACTGATTGGTTTGAAAAAAAAGGGACTGTTTAAAGCTGCTATAACATTAAGGTTTTAATCCACAATATTAAATGTAACTATAAATAGATAAAAATGACCGTTTTGTCTTAATAACTTAAAATGTTGACAAATTGTCAAAAGATGTTGTTATAGGAATTAACCCAACATTTGTGTTGGAAACAGTAGCTCCAAGTCGTCACACTGTTGATTGTTTTCCTCTAACCGTGTTTTTTTTTCGTCGCTTAAAATGTCTCCAAAGTTCATTTTGTCGCTCTTCGATCCAAATGGACTAATCACAAACTCTGCTCATGCTAACACTGTACAGGGTTCCCACTCTTTTTCACAGATCATTTTCCAGGACATTTCAAATTTAGCAAAAAAAGACAAGGCTCACACATTCACGGCCTAAAGTAATATGTTCTTCTCTCCAGAAGTCTTAAAAACAATGTACACTTTATGGCTATTACTTAACTATACTTTTAAAGACAATTTGTCATGTGAATGAAATTTCAACATTTATAAAATAAAAAGACCGCACATATTAATACCCTTTCCTTTCTCAGTCCAATGCCGTCATGCATGCTTTAGTTTGCTGTGCATTCCCCTTGCACATGATATTCAGATTAACAAGGTTAATATAACCTGCTTACCCGTCACCATTTGCTGAAAACATTCGAGCACATAAACCATTCCTAGCACCTGAAACCTCCAACACAAGACAGCGTCATCCGTCACAGCGAGATTAAACAGCATAACAAAAACTCAGCATCCCTGAACAGAGCGCTTTCTGTTACTAACTGTTAATTGTTTCGACCAGTTGTAAACTGTTCTTTAAATGATCAAGAAGATTTCAAAATAATAATTTTCCAGGACAACAAGATTTTTTTCAGGACAATTTATGTTTTCTCTCATTTTCCATGTGTTTTCCAGGACTGGAACATTGGTCGTTAATTTTCCGGGATTTCCAGGTTTTCCAGGACGCGTGGGAACCCTGACTGTACAGTATGTATGTGTTTAGCATGAACATTTAATGTAAAACTTCTACTTTAAAATTTAAAAAGGGGTCATTTTGAACCTCCTGGAACGTGACAAGGTGAAAAGCTGGTGATTTTGCCTGGGCTACACTTCAGAGATGGTCCTTGCAGATTTGCGCTTTAAGTAAGCGATCAGCATGATGCCTAACTTCACCTTCAGAGATGCCTTCTGTTCGATAGACAGCTCTGCCTGCAGCGTCGAGCGGCTCAGATACCCATGATGCTAGGATGATTATTTAATTATTCCTCATATTTGTTCCAGGTGAATGTTGCACTATGGGTGTTGAAGAGAAAATCTGGTTAGTCTGTCCACTCAGCAATGAAATTAGGACGACACCAGAGGTGCGTCAAACGCGTGACTGCATTCGCTGGAGCCGCCACTGAATTTCAAATGATGATCTCTCGAATCTCCTCTTCATTTTTATTTATTTATTTTTATTTTTTTCCCCCCTCGTTGTCAGGAAACGAGCCGTCGTATGTGATTGTGCTCGGGTTTTATTTGATATTCTCCATTTGCTGTGTGAAGGCATGTCCAATAATGCAGTGACATGATTGAGAATGGAATGCTGCTAGTTTTTGTGTTGCCAGTGTACGGATTCTCATTTCATTTAATGCACATCATCTAAAGGGTGGAAAAATGTAACAGACTATCGGGATCCTATCGGAAGTGCTTGAAATGATGGACATGAAGATTCTCATCAAGTCCATGTGGTGACTTTTGAATGTTAGGTTGACCCTGGTCAAGGCCACGACAGAACAAAAAGTGTGCAAGAGGGTGGGATGGGGTTATAGTTTTTGTGGGAGCTGGAAGGATTTATCAAACTTTCTGTAGGATTGCTTAAGAGTCTCTGTGGGATTGGGGCAACTGCTCAGAATTGGTTCAGGATTGAACAAAAGTGTCTGGGAAATGAAAGGAAGTTAGTTTGGGATAAGGATGAATTGGTTATCTGTAAAGTGGGTGGGATTAGACAAAATTCCTTCCGGATTCGTCAAGAGTGTCTGGAGGAATGGATGAGATTGGACAGAATTGCTTAAGGTGTATACAGGACTGGTCAAAAGTGTGGTATATATATATATATATATATATATATATATATATATATATATATATATATATATATATATATATATATTTATATATATATATATGAAAGAGATTGGTCAGAGTTAGATGGGAGAAGGATTAATTGGTCAAGTGCATGTGGACTGGGTGGGATTAGACAAAATTCCTCCAGGATTGGTCAAAAGTGTCTGAGAAATGGGTGAGATTGGTCAGAATTGCTTAAGGGGTGTAAAGGACTGGTCAAAAATGTCTGGGGAGTTAAAAGTATTGCTCAGAGTTAGTGTTTGGAGCAAGTTGAATTAGTCAATAGTGCCGTAGAGTGGGTGGGATTAGACAAACTGTACAAGTGAGAACATGATTGGTGGAAATTCCTTCAGGAGTGTTCAGGAGGGGGCACAGTGGCTTAGTGGTTAGCATGTTCACCTCACACCTCCAATGTTGGGGGTTCGATTCCCGCCTCCGCCTTGTGTGTGTGGAGTTTGCATGTTCTCCCCGTGCCTTGGGGGTTTCCTCTGGGTACTCCGGTTTCCTCCCCCGGTCCAAAGACATGCATGGTAGGTTGATTGGGATCTCTGGAAAATTGTCCCTAGTGTGTGATTGCGTGAGTGAATGAGAGTGTGTGTGTGTGCCCTGAGATGGGTTGGCACTCCGTCCAGGGTGTATCCTGCCTTGATGCCCAATGACGCCTGAGATAGGCACAGGCTCCCCGTGTCCCGAGGTAGTTCGGATAAGCGGTAGAAAATGAATGAATGAATGAGTGTTCAGGATTGGACAAGCATGTCTGGGGGAATGGGTGGGATTGGGCAAAATTCGTTAAGGAATGTCCATGGGTTGGTCAAGAGGACTGTTGGTCTTTGGTGAGCAGATGGGATTGAGCAAGACTGTCTGTGCAGTGAATAGGATTGGTCTGAATTCTCTCAAGAGCAGATGGGATTGGGAAAGTGTGGCTGTAGATTGGGCGAGATTGGGTAGAATACCAGTGGTTGTAACATCTATATAAAGCTGTAATTTAAAATTTTCTCCCATCAGTAACATAGAAAGCTGCATTTTAATTTTTTCTTAACTTGGAGTGATTAAAACAGAACATGTGATTATTCGCTAGAACGTACGTGGTAACAGGAGCCAATTTATTTTCACAATAAAAGGGTTAAAATAGGATCATTACAAAGCAAAATGCGTAACATAGCATACATACAGTATAACATGTCATTAAAAATAAATTTTTTCCTGTAACTATTTCCTTATCCTGGTATAACTCCAGAACAGGACATGATCCCATCCCTAATTACCACACACATCACACAGGATCTCACTCTCAGAAGCTGGCAGATTACCAGGAACCGCTGCCAGTTTTTGTTCCTGCATCACCAGAGATGTTCAAACAGGCACAACAACAACAACAATAATAAATAGTAAGAGCACGCAGTAGCACTTCAATGTGCACTTCATGTTCACTCGCTCTGCTCTCTGTTGGTAAAAATAGCCCTAGCTGGAAGTGAAGCGTTTTCCTGATCGCAGACTTTAAGAAGTTTAAAAGGACAGTGGTAACCTCCCTAGTTGTTTAAAATAGCTTGTTCTTTCCAAACAATGTCTAAACATAAACACTTTGCTTTCTCACCCATGCTGCTAGGTCGTCTGTAAGGCGCAGGGCTTCTGACAGCGAAACGAGAAGGCTAGATTAAAGCAGACCTGCGTGATGCCTGTTGGACTCTTTAAACACATCTTGGTAGGCACGGCCAGCCCTTCCTACGCCTGAGCTGCAAATTTCTTCTGACTGAATCTTAATTAACCAATCAGTCTTTCCTTGCGTTTGAATATGCATGCTTCGAGCACCGAGGACGTTCACGAAGAAGGCTTTGCCCGTGACAGTTCTGCACACTGAGGCAGATTCACGAAAGAGAAGATCAGAACACGGGCGGAATGACAAGTCGGTCTCTATTTGTCGGCCATGTTGATAACAAAGTGCTGAACAAAAGCTAATATATACACTGACAAATCACTTCGCGATGAATCCCTTCAACAAATGTACAGCACTTTTACAACTGAAGTAACAATTAGTTGGTTTAAATGGACATTCTTTTTTTCTACCATTCTGTAGGCAGGACAGAACTCAGGAATGATTCCACCGGAAATGACCCGAACTTACTTTGTGCTTTGTGTTGCCGCGTAGATGTCAGATGCAGCCTCCGGACAAAGGACCTGAACCAAAGAACAGAGCTGTAGCTCTATAGAAACTTCAGGAACCATCAGACTGCAGTCCATGTTAACGCTTGGCGGCTATTTAGCATAGCATAGCATACCAGCCGCTAGCATGTTTTTGGAAGGTCGTGAAAGCTTAGATATAACCCAGATGGATGCAGTGAGAACATGTGGAACTCCAGACAGACACGGAGATCAGGATCAAATCCAAGATGCCAGAGCTGTCAGGTAACGATGATAAGGTATTTATTTTAAATTCTTTCACTTAATTGTGTACATCCTGTATGTGGTGTAGGATCTAATCAAAACCACAACCAGAGTTCCACCGGCTCCTACGCTCAACTTGTGCACGAGTACGTCCTATCCGTGTATTTTTTTTTGTGTCCTTTCATGTGTACGCTCCAACGCAGCGCATTTTTACCCTTCACACTTTCACATGCAAAAGCAACCTTGACCTTTTCCCACACACACACATGCACACAGAGAACAGAGCACAAGATCATCATTAATCACCGGTCATCTGTTCACGTTTCATACAGCCGGTTCGAGTCATTAGTGCTAATGAGAGGGAACGAATCCAACCAGGGAAACGATCCCATTCCCGAACTGACCACGCCGTCTATCCTTGAACATTAGAGCAAAAAAAAACAAAAAAAAAAACAACAACCCTGCATTATAGCATCCAAGGAAGGCACGTAAAACTCCATCCAAAGCCGTCGGCTTCGGCGATTATTCACATTGTTTACAACAACCCCAGAAAAGGTGCTATATCAATGCCGTAACCTTCACAGTCATCCGACGCACCCATCTTTTACCCGCAACCTTTTATTATCGGGCGTTAGTGCTATAGCTGAGAGCATCACATTAAGGATAAACTCACATCACGGCAGATTATAGGAACTGAAATAAGGGGAAAATGGACTGAAATAGATAAGGCCTGTTATGTTTTATGTTGTCGGTGTTGTTTTTTTTTTTTCTTCTTTTCTCTAGGACACAGATTAGAGCAGAAAAGCTTGAAGATGACGAGGCTCTAAGCATAAACAAGGCAGAGAAGGCCTGATCATTTAAGGAGATTAAAAGTGAGGAGTAGACAGGGTTCAACAGCCAGGGGTTCATTTGATAAGCACCAAACAGCTGTATATCTGAGCTGCTTTAATATACTTAAATACATGAAACATAAAAAAAAAAAAAAAAAAAAAAAAAATCAGCCAGGGGATGAAATTTAATAAATCCACAATTTAACCAACATGTAGTTTGTCTGCTGAAGATATACTTTGACATTTTAAATAGACTTAAGTGAAAGCAAAGCTAATGTGTCAAACATCGCTACGCAAAGTTTACAAAGTCTGCATATTAACCGATTAAGTTGATGTTTGTTTTCATGTGAATTTTTTTTTTTTTTTTTTTACTTTTATTAAGCAAAGCAACTACATGCTTGACATCAGCTAGAATTTGACTTGCTAGACTAGCCAGTTATATTTCTGGGGTTGATGCTAGTCTAACCTAGCATTAGCAAAGCAATCCTACCAGTTTTGCTAACTCCAGCTCATTAAAACCATTTCATGCACTAATCACACGTTCAAAATGCTAAAGCGTTAACTACATCATGTAGCAGGAGAAGGTCTCCTTATACCAGGGGTCGGCAACCTTAAACACTCAAAGAGCCATTTGGACCCGTTTCCCACAGAAAAAAAAACACAGGGAGCCACAAAACCTATTTGACATCTAAAATGAAGATAACACCGTATATATCGTTTTTTACCTTTATGGAAAATATAGAAAAAACTGTAGTGTGTTGCATTTATGAAGTCAATGAACTGCTACAGAGTAAACGAAATTTTATTTCTGCAGGCAAACAAAAATATTTTGAACAGTTTGAACTAACCTTAACAAAAAAGACGCTGGGTTGAAGGTTACTTTCAAATAAAATGTTCAATGTCTAATCGAGTCCTCTTCGTATTCATGACATAAAAATTTTAACCAAAACCAAAAATCGGGGTCGGGTTTCGCAAGTCGGCAGTTATGACGCATATTTTGAACGACAAAAAAATTAAACACGGTTTATTTTAAAGTTACAAGAGCATCATAAGCTTAGAATTTAGAATTAAATTTTTTTTAAAAAAAACTAACTAACTAAAATAAAATAAATTTAAATTAAATATTTATTTTCCAAATCTACAGGGAGCTGCAGCAGAGGGATGAAAGAGCCACTTGCGGCTCCGGAGCCGTGGGTTGCGACCCCTGTCCAATAGCTATAACCGATGTTATGTTACCCTTGGATGCTATACCGAGGCTACAAGAACGACGGGTAACGTGCCGTCATGAGACGGATGAGAGGAGGCATGTGAAGGCTTCGATGGTGTAAATAAATTTTTCCTTGGAAATATAATTAAGGTGTAGTACAAAAATATGTGCCACTGTAATTAAGTATAATTAAGGAAAAAAAAATCTAAAAAAAAAAAATTAATAAAAAATGTTTTCTTTGTCACCTGTAAAGAAAGTCAGACAACTGTACAACATAGCACTAACATTTTGCTGCTATACTATAGTTATTTATTTATTTAAATTATTTCCCATTTTGCTTTTACGCTTTTTAATCACGATCATCTTTTATGAGAGCGTAATTGCATGACCTCTGCGATTGTGCAACGCATCAGTTTGCCTCTGCATTTTAATCTTTGTTTATGATGTCCTTTTTCATGGCTCTATTCCTCCCTAATTTCAAATGTCAAGCCTGCTTTGGGCAGACGGAGGGTGCCATAATCGATTTGCATAGAAGCAAGGTGATGAATCTGTACCAGTCCATCCTTCGTCTTTGGCCTTATGAGTTCTGGGTCAGTGGTGTGTGTGTGTGTGTGTGTGTGTGTGTGTGTATGTGTGTGATTTATTCTTTTCCATCCCTAGAGAAAATGTGAAAAGGGCACTGAATGTCAGCGGAGAGTTCCGGAGCTCTCCTGATTGACAGCTTGCCTGCTCAGTTGGTCACCGTGTGAAATATGAATACAGTTATCACTGAAAGTTATCCCGGTCCCTGTATCCGGTGGTATTTTCCCAGGTAAATCTATTAGTAAGACTATATGTCACATAAGAACATATTTAGGACATTATTCAAGTCAGTGAGACATTTTCATTTGCGTCGTATTTAGCAACCTTTCGGTGGAAAATGCTACCTTTTTTTTCTTCCTTCTGTTTTTCACCATATGCTACCGGTAATTGAAACGAATCATTTGTTACTATATTTTGATATGAATCACAACGAATGGCCTTTCCAAGGAACTGAAAGCACTGGTGTATAGGTGTATATTAAAGGTGTGGGAAGTCTGGCTGAGTGGCATTACTCACCCGCCACTGTGCTGCTGCCGCTGCTGCCGCTGCTGCTTCAGAGCAGACCGGCCATTAATAAAGCTCAAGCCCTGACATGCTCTCCATCACTCTTAATAGAGATATTGTCATAGGCTGCCATTTCCCTAAGTCCGCAAGGCCCACATGGGCGAACGGATAGGGTGGAGTCGACGCTCTCATCCGTCCTCATTGTATCCCGTGACACAAACACAGAGCCTAATAAGTACCACGATGCTTCACTTCCAGCTCCTGGTGCGTCATGGCGGTGATCAGATCTTTATTTATCCCTTTTGCTTGTGCACTTATTCAGCGGAGTGTGTTGTTGAAAGGATATGTGAGTATTATGTATACAATTCTGAAAACCACCATATGTGGTTCATACAAAGCTGAAATATGTTCAATGATTCACAGAATCATTTCTTTTTGTAGTCTTGGGTTTTTGAGCTGTTGGATGACACGCCGATATTTTATCCTATAGAGACAACAAGGAAGGGGGGGTGCAAACTTTTGCACTCATCTAATAGATTCATTCGTGTTACTAATTATTAGCTGAGTATAAAAAAGTGACAATTCGATTATTCTATTGTAAAAGCCATCGTTCGAACCTTTATACAGGTTTTAAGATATATTTTCATCAAAATGATATTTTATTCCCCAGAAGCCTCATAAACAGGTGGATTGGAAAGACAAAGCCTTTAGTCCAGATGTGGCAAAGTGGCATCAGACAGGGATTTGCCTCAAGAAACCAGTAATCCCAAATCTACTGGGAAATCAAAGATGGAACATGGATTGTGGGGGAGAAGCTTCTCATCACTAGCCAGAACATTTGATTTTCTCTCCTGTTCCTGATTTCTTTACACCACAGCTTATCATTTTCTCTCTGAATTAATACCTATTAACTATCGAACAAATTGTGATCGCTGTTAATAATCTGCAATACCAAAGATTTTCTTCTTCATTGGTTGATTTCATTCATTCATCTCTGGTGGATCAAGAGCCAATGCCAAGAACACCAGTATTCAGTGTAAGACTACAGTAGATGCTCAATTGTCCATGTTTTTGTCCATTAAATGGCATCACACAGCATCAGACACTAGGGTAGACCTTGTACCTAGTAGGATCAACTAAAGAACCAGAAAGAACCAACACAGAAACATGGAGAAAACACCAAACTCTACATAGACAGTAACTTGAGCACAGGAGCAAAGCAGTGACCCTGGAGCTGTGAAGTTTATTAGTCACTTTATCCTGGTGATGGAAGATCGGGAGACTTGAGGTTTGAATACACCCTGGATGAGCCACAGGTGCCAGATTGTTTGAAATGGTTATGGAGACCCATCTATCCTCCAATCCCATCCCATCGACACCGGATTTATGAAAGTTGTACAAAGAAATACCCCTTAATAAGACACCAGTATACAAATTATATTATTACAAGTCCATACTGACTTTATGCTTTTTGCTTTATTCTATTTAAATCCATGTTTTGGCATGGTGGCTTAGTGGTTAGCACGTTCGCCTCACACCTCCAGGGTTGAGGGTTCGATTCCAGCCTCCGCCTTGTGTGTGTGGAGTTTGCATGTTCTCCCCGTGCCTCAGGGGTTTCCTCCGGGTACTCCGGTTTCCTCCCCCGGTCCAAAGACATGCATGGTAGGTTGATTGGCATCTCTGGAAAATTGTCCGTATTGTGTGAGTGAATGAGTGTGTGTGTGCCCTGCGATGGGTTGGCACTCCGTTCAGGGTGTATCCTGCCTTGATGCCTGATGACGCCTGAGATAGGCACAGGCTCCCCGTGACCCGAGTTAGTTCGAATAAGCGGTAGAAGATGAGTGAATGAATGAAATCCATGTCTTGGTTTAAACTCTATAAGCCACATTCTTTTAGTTCGGTATGTTGGTGCAAAAGAAATGAAATGGGGAACAAAGTCTTACTCCAAGCTTGCACTAGTTTCATTAGAGTGACTCACTCTCAGAAAAACATGACTGGATATTGAACTGTTTGTATCCAGAGTAAGAGCTGGTGGCTGACGGACAGCTATCGAGCGGCTAATCCTCCACAACAGACTTAAACGACTTTGGCTTGATCTCCTAGGGATACAGATTTACAGTTAATTATAACTTACAGCTTGGACAAATTGCAACTTAGATGTGTTCAGTATATATGAGGCCAAACAATACACAGGACTGGAATTGCATAAATATTTGCACCCCTCAGACTTACTCCAGTTTTTGTAGCGTTCTAGCCAGGAAATGAAATGTAGTCGATGGAGAGCTTATAATATTAAAATCTAGTGATCATGATTTAAATACACCTGTTTGTCAACCACCTCAGAGTGAAAACCCTAAACAGTATCAAGGAGACCACTAGAGCTTTTAAAACAAGTCCAGGTATCAATCAGGAGGTTATTAAATTCATCATGATGTAACGGAAGGGATATGGTACAAACGTGACCAAATATTATTTAACCAGGTAAAGAGTGCGTCAGTCAGAGAAGGAAACAAAAGACTAAAGCCCTATTTGGACGGGATTAGTTTTATGTGGGGACGTGGGGGTAAAGTAATTATTACCAGAGCTTCTCTGTGATTTTAGTCCCATCCGAATGTGCCATCTCGGTAATCATTACGGACAATGTCAGTAAAGATTACGGCGACTTTTACCTTCTGTAAAAAGGTCTGGAAAAATTACCTCAGGTAATACTAATCCCGTCCGAATAGACCCACTGTAAATATGTACGGTAAAATTCTGTCATTTCCTGTTTAAAAGTAGTTTTTGGCGCATTTTGCAAGCATGGAGGCGCCATGTTGTCTGTTTGCGCATGTGATAACAGGAAGCAACGTCATACGCACATGACGACAAGGAGGTTACTGTGGTGTGTAAAGCGATTTACCCCTCCCACTTCTGCTAGTTTTACTGAGATGTCTTGTCCCGTGCGAATTGGCCAACTAATATTACAAACGTCCTGAGGTAAAATTGCATTACTCCACGTCCCCACATAAAACTAATCGCGTCCAAATAGGGCTTAAGAGACTGAGGCTAACGGAAGAAGCTTTAGATGAACCGGTACGAAGAAGCTTGCAGGACTATTTCACATTTCCACACTTCAGAACACCGTCTCCACACTAAAGCATGGTGGTGATAGCATTGTGTTCATTTCATACCCCATTTACATTTTCTGATATTACCCATCATCTTGAGAACGCCTTCGACATGATAAAGCATGGTGGTGGTAGTATCATGTTTGGACTTTGCCCTCAGCTTCTTGGTTGCCAACCAAACCCGGTAACCCACTTTTTTTTTTTGTAGAGATTCATGACAATCCATTTCAGTTCCAAATTATGCAAGGAAAAAAGACCATAATAAGCAACAATCCATGAAGAGAAGTTCAGCCCTTCCTTCACCAGACCTGAGACCGACCTCAAACCGATTCCAACAGATAGCGAGACGTTTCGAGGCATTTGCCCAGAAAAATACATGGTCAGAGCTTGCTTGAGTTGCCCACAGCGAGAAGTGAAAAAGCCCATTCTATACTGTGTGGTGATAACGTGGGGCTGGAGCCAAGTGGACTTTAGGGGGAAGAGCTGACATGGGCACACAACACAAGATGAACAAGCGTAATGAAGCCAGTGGGTCCCTGCAGCCCATTCCAAACCGCCGTCCAATTCCTCATCACTCACTGATCACTGCAATCTAGGATCTAATGGTCCCGCCAGGCTTCGGCCTGCCCATGCGCTGTCCGGCTGCAATGTTCTCCGCCATGATGGACAGCTAATAGCCCCGGTGTGAAGGACTCCGAATGGGCCTGGCTTGATTTGATTCATCAATTAACCCTGGAGTTCATCCCCATCAACATGGAATGGATTAGAGAACAGCTGCTCAAAGCGTCGGATCAATTTCAGTTTCGGACAGAACACAATACAACATATTGTTTAAATCGGGGATCGGAATTTCTTCCAGGAGGCAACTGGACGATTAAGAAAAATCAATCCAGATTTACTGTAACAGAGTTTCAGATGGGATCGGGGGAACAAATACATATTTATTTAGGAATTTTCTTTTCAAGCCCATAGTGGGAGGTGCTGTGTGTTTGTTTTCCTGAATGAATACAATTCTATTATACAGAATATCTATCTATCTATCTATCTATCTATCTATCTATCTATCTATCTATCTATGAAATGACTAGATACACTCTCTCACATCTGATGTGTTACTTTGCAGGTCAACAGGAGTTTAAATGTCGCAACCCTAATGCTAGAACCCAAACGCAACTTTCTCTCTCTTTTTTTTTTTTTTCTTAAGATCCTCACGAAAAACAGCACGTTATCCGACAGCAACGGCGATCAGAACGAAACATTTCCGCGTGTAATATTATGATGCAAAACAGCACGCACAACATTAATATCTAAAATGTCAGCGCAGTCATAATGTCAGAGCGCACAAGCATGTCTTTCTATTAAAATGCCATGACAGAGTTTCAGCATACAGATGACGGTACAGTGTTTTAACTTTATGCAATGTAGCATTAGCACAGAGCAAAAAAAAGTAAATATTGGGGGAAAGAAAAAAAAAAAATCCCTGAAACGACATTTACTGTACATAAGAATGAAAATAGCCGGAGGGAGAAATATGAGGTGATTCGTGATAAGCTATTATTATCCATTAAAGAGAATGAGATGGTTGGGAGCACATCATTGGTTTTAATCAGCAGTATAAAGGAACTCGGTCGTATCCAGACTCGCAGGCAGAAACGCCTCTTTGAAAGGAAGTCTACCATGGAAAATTTATCCCAGCTGATGAATTCCTTTCTTTGCTCAAGGACATGAATCACAACTCAATTTAATTGGGTGAGTACAATAAATGGAGCTTTTGATGACATCGATATGCACGGGCAACGGGACGCCTCTGAAGCTGACGAACATCCTCGGCAGAAGAAGAGGCCAGTCACAGGTGGTTCACTCGGAGGTGCGGAATCGAATCCTTTGAAGATTTATATTACGTTACTAAATTGAACATGAAAAGCTCATTCATTATCATGATTTAATCTGGCACCGAATGGATATTAGACAGTGTTTAAACCACTCTCGCTCACCTACCCGGCACCATTTCAGTGCTCATAACAGCTGCTGAAGTTCCTCACACGGATTAATTCAAATCTTGTGATTAAAAAAAATGAAAATAAGGCTTTTACTCACTTCTTCATGACTTTGAAAGTCCCTCTATAGAGATCACGTAAAATTTTCACTGTCTAAAAAGTCTTTTCTGATATGACTCTGCAAAAGATTCATATATTTTCAAATGATTCCTTTTTTTACAAATGACATTTGTTTTGATTCATTTTTAACAATTCACTTATTTCCAAATAAAAAAATCTTTATCCCACACGTTCTATCCCGTCGGCTTCAGGATTTGTTTATTTTCATATAATTCATTTTCTCACATATAAATTTGCACACGATTCCTTTAGCTTTAACGTGTTTCATACTTTTATATACTGTACGTTTTCACACACTGGTTTGTCGTACGACTCGTTTATTTACAGGCGATTCATTTTTCTCGTGAGTGTATGAATCGTGTTAAAACTTTTATGATTCATTTTCTTGATCAAATTTCCAGGGTTTATTTTTAACACGAGTTTTAGATAATTTATTTCCCACATATTAGTTTCTGTATGATTCACTTACTTTTACATCATTAATTTTTTTCCACATCATTTAGTTTTTATTTCACAATATTTATTTCTTGATTACACAATTCATTTATTTACACATTAATCATTTTCCCCACATGTTGCTTTTAAAATGACATTTCCTTTTTATGATTTATTTTCCATATATGACTTTTCATATTATTCATATTTTTTTCAACATTTTTTAAACATTTCACAAGATTCAAATATCTCCAAATTAATTTATTAATTTTCACACGATCCATGATTTGTTCACATTCACTTCATTTCATTTAGCTTCACTTTATTCATCATTCACATTTCTTTTTTTTTTTTTTTGATTAATTTATCTTTATATGATTCATTTGGATCACTTATTGGTGATCACATGAATCATTTATCTTTATATGATTCATTTGAATCACTTATTGGTGATCACATGAATCTGACTCACTCTCACTCATCTTCTACCGCTTATCCGAACTACCTCGGGTCACAGGGAGCCTGTGCGTCATCGGGCATCAAGGCAGGATACACCCTGGACGGAGTGTCAACCCATCACAGGGCACACACACACACTCTCATTCACTCACGCAATCACACACTAAGGACAATTTTTCCAGAAATGCCAATCAACCTACCATGCATGTCTTTGGACCGGGGGAGGAAACCGGAGTACCCGGAGGAAACCCCCGAGGCACGGGGAGAACATGCAAACTCCACACACACAAGGTGGAGGCGGGAATCAAACCCCCGACCCTGGAGGTGTGAGGCGAACGTGCTAACCACCAAGCCACCGTGCCTCCCGATCACATTTATCTTTATATGATTCATTTGTCATATGATTACATGGTCACATTTTGAACTGCTTTTAATATAAAGCAGTTAAAAAGCAGTTATAAACCCCCCCCCCCCCCACCCCTTGAAGTTAAAGACAAAATAAACAAAACATTTATCTTTACTTCAGCGTTCTAGTGTGTTAACACTGGAGACTCCTTCCATGAATGTTTTTCTCATGGAACACTTCATCATAACGACGTCCGTCTCGACATCAAGTCCATATCCAAATTGTTACTATGGAAACAATAACGAGTCTTACAGCAGTGTCCGAGCAACACCTTCTGACCACTCGGATTTGTGTCACTGTGGTTATAATAAGCACACGCAGCATGGAGTTTGCTTTGATTTTGTCTCATAGCAGGAGAAGCGGCACCATTTCTCACTGTGAGTGTAGCGTACGACGTTGTGACCTCTTCCTCCGAGCTCCTTAGTGTAACATTACTCCATTTTCTGCTGTGATGCTTTATGCAAATGCTGTGGCCCGGGTGAAGTGCTCTCCAAAGGCTCTTCGTTTTCAGCTATTGTGAAGTCACGCAGCATGGAAAGCAAACGGCGCTCGCCGGGAAAATTGGCAGGAGTGAAATAACATTGTTATTGAGGACCACTTACAGTGCATAAACAGGAATGAACTCGGTTCCGCTCGGAACCGCAAAGCGCCGTTTCAGCACACGCGGCCCAGTAACCGGAACTAATCGTGCGTCTGGTAAATAGCTTATCCACGAGACAATCCGTTTTCATTTACCACATACTTATCGTACGCCCGTCTGATGAATATCTTTTAATTATACGAAGGAGATTGGTCAATATTCGAGCTGAGACTGTAGAGTACCTGGAAACACATTTGGTGAGGGGGAAAAAATGGGGTATTGAACCAAGAGCAGGAAATTAGACCAAGCAAATGGAAAAGGAAAAGAGGAATAAACATAAAACAAATCGAGACGTACTGTATGTAAAGCTGAGAATAAAAATGAACCCTAACCCCAGGTCGAATACGTGTTGTCGAAGCCGTCAATCATAAAAACACACACACACACAAAAATGACCTGTTAGTGGTGTAATTAAAGAAATATATCACTAATGAAACATGAGCTGTAAACGATTAAAGATGTTTGTCTTGTAAACATCATGACTACTATGACATATGGATGTTAATCCAAAGCAGATGAAAGATGGGACTCGCATTTTGATCATATTATCCCAGAATTCTCAGCTGGTCCATGTACTACCTGCCAATCATATCTCCTGACTGGTTACATGACTGCAATATCTGTTCACCAGCGAGCACATACAGTACACACACCCGTGTCTGTTTTATGGGCTCACTGAAATAACCCTTCGTTATCCTTTTACCTAAGATTGCAAGCTCACAAGCATTCTGAAGTAAACATCGATCCAAGCGGCCATGCCTTGTTCCGTTTACGTCAAGTTACGTCAAAGCGACGGCTAGCTGTTTTCTCGCTAGCAATAGCTCATAGCCTGCGTTTGTTTTCTTAACAAGTCATAAACTTTTGGTGTTTTTTTTTTCTTGTTGTTTTCTCTTTACACGCTGCAATGATCGTCAATCAAAATATTTTAGCACAGCCCAGGTACCCACTGCACAGCGCTTACTGCTCCCTTCCACATGTCGATATTTTTAAACAGCTGCTGTGGTTTACATTGTCCCGTTCATCTGGGAGGATGTTTTTTCCAGATCACGTTCAGGGAAACGGAGCTCATTTACGTTGCTCTTTATGGTCTATTGATTTGAAGGGGCAGATTAACTGCCAGCACCGCAGCGGATGCTGAGCCGAACAGATCGAGCAAAGCTGAAAATAAGCAGCCGCTCGCTCTTCCCGCTCGTCTTTAAGTCTGAATGCTGCTCTAGCTGCGATACGAGGGCGGCTAAATGCAACGTTTATCATCAGTAGCGATACGTGACTCCACGCTTGATGGCTCAGTGTTCTTTCTTTTTCCTTTTGGAGACGTAACGCTAGCAGTAAGAGCAACAACAAAAACAATGGCTCCCTTGCAAGAGTCAGGCATGAAACGTTAAACGGATTTACGGGTGACGGATAGCTCAAGGGGGGGTGTGCTTTCTTTCGACTGGTAATCAGTGGGCTGTTGGTTCTGGATTCAGATCCCTGCTGGGACACGACTGTTCTGAATGATAGCAAAGCGCTCGGTCCCTCTGTGTGACCTACATAGATGATGCAATAACTTGCATGCGGATTTCAGTATAAATAACAGCACGCTGAACTTGGAAACTGAACTGATTCCGTCGTCACGTCCACGAGTCATAGATTTGATGTCAACGATATATGTTTATGTAAAGTAAAGAAACTTTTTCTTAGGCTATTCATTTGTCAACGTTAGTCACGTCTCAATCGGCTCACTAGCTCCCTAGCCTTGTGCCTCAGTAAATTATCTACACGAGTTCGGGCTTGGTTACGCTCTGGGACGCTGATGACTTAATTTCTGGAATCACGACTACAAAAAGCACTTATAAAACATCCCTACGGTTATGTATCAACAACAGGCAGGACTCGAATCTTTAACATTTTAGTTTTTATGTTGTTTAAAGTATGTTATAATAAATAATTTGTCAGTTCACACAGGCTAAAGAAGCTAATGGGTTCCTTTCACATTCATTTGTTAAACTCTTAAAATCGTCAAACTCTTAACTCTTAAAATAACAACAGACGTGACGTGACATACGGCTAAGTACGGTGACCCATACTCAGAATTCGTTCTCTGCATTTAACCCATCCAAAGTGCACACACACAGGGCACCTCAGTCGCGGTATTGCCGGCCCGAGACTCAAACTCAAACTCTCTAACCATTAAGCCACGACTTCCCCTGACCACGACTTCCCCTGCAGCCATAACAAGATACTTAGGCTATTGGACCAAGTAGACTGACTTTGGTTCATACACCATTTTTCTGAGCTGAGGTCATTTCCAGTAAGAAATGTAGTCAGTAGGCATCAGTTCTGTGAGGCATTGTGGGAGTTTTTTATGGAGCGAATGTTCCAGTGCACTTGAATTTGCGATTGAGACTCAACTCAAAATGGCCGACTTACCTGATCAGCTCCCTGACAACTGAACTAAAGAACCGATCGAGATGCACTCAATGTTCTAGACAAGATAATCCCACAAACTAATTCATTTAGTGTTCTAGATTTTTACAATGTTTTTTTTTTGCTTAATATTAGGTCAAAATTCTGATTGATTTGATTTTACTAAGTGCTTTAAATGGATCCTTTTAATAATCCCTTAGGGATTATGGTTTCTCATTAATCTTTATTAACGTCCAGTCTTAATCCTAATCTTAAATTATGCACCAGACCTACCTGGTTTATTGTAGACGAACACGAATGAAGCGATTCCATTGGGTTAAAACAACACAAAGAAAGTAAAGACAAAATAAAAACAAGAGTGACGTTTGTTGCTAGTCAAAGCTGCATTATGGACGCTAATCTAAATGCAGTTCATGCTTTTAATAAGGAACATAACTCAACATAAACGTCCTTCTTCAGCATCTAATCCATCAGTCACTTTTTCCTAAGTGATGCTTTCAAAATTTTCCTAATATGGTCATTGCTTCCTGCTCTTTTTTTTTTTTACACTTAATAATTACAAGTTCAAATGTTTTTTCTTTTTAACTCTGTTCACTTTGAGACATTATTTAAATCCTTTTTTTTTTATATATATCCTGATTTTATTCACTGTTTATGGTATCAACAGTATGTACAGTGTTCTGCTTTTGATCGCAGGCTGTACTTTGGTTTATGCTCATTGATTTCCCGGCATTCACCCTGTGTCCTGACTCCTGTTGTAAATATCGATGATGATTCTTCACGTATGGATCCACGCCGCTCTCTTGACACTACGTTAATGTGTTAACTCCTTAGACAGGGGGCGCATTAGCAATTTAACATGAGGTTACAGACACAAGGAGGGGTTTAAAAGTTTCCATGAAAACAAATAAGGGGATGCAAATGCTGATAATACAGTCTCACACACACACACACACACACACACACACACACACACACATATATATATATAATGTGAGAGACTGTGTGAGACTTTAGATTGTCCAAAGGCTACAAATGCCAAAAAAAAATATAGAAATGTTCCATAAGAGCAGTTCTCATTACCACCTGCTTCTTACCTAGAGCTGAATATTTAATTTTGGGATATGAGGAAAAAAAAAATCCCTTTAATGTTCCTGCGCTCAACTTGATAATATCAAAGACACATTTCCTCCCCGGCCTCCTGGGTGCCTTCCGGCCCACCTCACACTCATAATTACAGAATGAATACACATTAGCCACAGGTAAGAAAGATTTTTTGGGTTGAGTTCTACCACGGCGCGAGCTCTTTCTCCATCCCTCTTGCTGCATGTTGACTCTGCAGTGCTGCGGCACGGAGATTTATGGGACACTTAATTCAGCAGCCGGAGAATCAATGAAAAAGACCGGCCCCACCTTGATAACTCCAAGCCTCGATATATCATAACCTACCTCGCAGATGGGTGAGAAGCTCATTCATGGAGTGACACACAGCCTTGATTCTGGCCTGCCGGCTCTATACCGAAGTGACTGTGCATAACCTTTAAAGATCATATAGTATAGCTGGCTTCCGTCTTCACTTTATCACCTGATCAGAGAGCGCATTTTAATCAGGACGAAACGTTATAGGAATTAATCACGGGTCCGTTATGAGGACGCTACAAAGGTGCACTCGGTGGTCACGTGAAAAAATCTTACAGAACAGTTAACTCTGATGGACAACGGAGACCAATAATGCACAGCTTGTGGATTTTACAACACAATACACCAGTTACACAACATTCCCATGTAAACTACCAATGTTATGTTAGAGAACGTCACATAAACGCTAGACGACTTTTTTTTATCATCATAGCCCAGTAAAGTCCTCCAAACACATGAGAAATCAAGTGCTTGACCTAAAATTTCATTTCTACCAGGGATATAACGTGGTAGTTTATCACCTTTACCGGTAGTTTACCGTGTTTACACTATAGGGGGTAGGTTCAACAGTTTTACTCTGTAGTTAATTGTAGTTTACTGTATGTACCCTATGGGGAATAGTAGTTTACTGTATAGAACTTAAAGCAGGTTGTAGTTTACTGTATAGAACTTAAAGCAATCTGTAGTTTACTGTATAGAACTTAAAGCAGGTTGTAGTTTACTGTATAGAACTTAAAGCAATCTGTAGTTTACTGTATAGAACTTAAAGCAGGTTGTAGTTTACTGTATAGAACTTAAAGCAGGTTGTAGTTTACTGTATTTACCCTGAAACGAGCTGTGGTTCACTGTATTTACTCTAAAGTCGGTAATTGTTTACTGTATGTACCACAAAGTGAGCTGTAGTTCACTGTTTTTACCTTAAAGCAATCTAGTTTGCTGCATATTCCCAAAATCAGGTTGTAGTTTACTGTATTTACTCTAAAGTGGGTAGCTTTTTATTGTATGTTCCTCAGTGTGAGTCGCAGTTTAACTGCATATGCCTTATAGTGAGATCTAGTTTACTGTATTTACCCCATGTACGACACACAGAGCTGTACTGTAGTTCACTGTTTTTACCCTAAAGCAAGTTATAGTTTACTGTATAGAACTTAAAGCAATCTGTAGTTTACTGTATAGAACTTAAAGCAGGTTGTAGTTTACTGTATAGAACTTAAAGCAGGTTGTAGTTTACTGTATTTACCCTGAAACGAGCTGTGGTTCACTGTATTTACTCTAAAGTCGGTAATTGTTTACTGTATGTACCACAAAGTGAGCTGTAGTTCACTGTTTTTACCTTAAAGCAATCTAGTTTGCTGCATATTCCCAAAATCAGGTTGTAGTTTACTGTATTTACTCTAAAGTGGGTAGCTTTTTATTGTATGTTCCTCAGTGTGAGTCGCAGTTTAACTGCATATGCCTTATAGTGAGATCTAGTTTACTGTATTTACCCCATGTACGACACACAGAGCTGTACTGTAGTTCACTGTTTTTACCCTAAAGCAAGTTATAGTTTACTGTATAGAACTTTTGCTGTGTTTTACTGAGCTGACATTTACCGTGTTTACCCTATGGTCAGTAGTTGTTTACCATAGTTGCTCTATAGCGAGTAGTAGTTTACTGTATTTACCCTATAGCAAGTAGTAATTCAGCATATTAATGGTAAACAACTTCTCACTATGGGGTGAATAGAGTAGACTAGTAGTTTACCATACAGTATGTGCAGTAAAAGTTGTAATTTACTGAATATACCTTTACAGGATGTGGTAGTTTTCCATATGTACCCTATAGCAAGTGTGTGTGTCTGCAATTCTCCAGAAATGTACCCCATAGTGAGTAATACTTTACCCTTTTTACTCTATTTTGAATAATTGATTGTATATTTGCTCTATAGTGAGTAGTAGTTTACTGCACTTACTGCATTCTATACTTATGGGGTATATACTTTCTATTTTACCCCAGTGTGAGTAGTAGTTTAGTAAATATAGCTTTCTATATTAACCTTATAGTGAGTAGTAAATTAGTGTATTCATCATATACTAACTAATAGTTTCATATTTTCCCCCAAGACTAGTAGTTTACAGTAGTTTATCATGTAATGAGTGGTAGTTTGAATTAATTACGCTAATATGAGTATTCGTTTAGCATAATTACCATAGAAACGATTCTATAGCCAGTTGAATGTTATTGTATTGACTAATATTTATTTAGTAGCTTGTTCTATATTTATATTTGTGTGAGTGAGTGAGTGATTGACAGTTTAGCATAATATCCATATAGACATTAGTAGTTTAATGATGATCTAGTAAGTATTTGACCATAATGATCTTATTAAATGGGTGAGTTTACCATGTTTATCTTAGACAGAACAGTTGTTTAGCATAAACTTTGTGCCGTAGTTTAAAATTAAACAGGGTTTAGGTTTTTCCCCTGCACTGAAGAGTACTTTGCTGTATTTACACTAGAGTAAGTGTAAGTTTACAGGATATTACTATATTCGCTCAGTAGTAAGTGTTGCTGTGTATATAGAGAGAGACGTTTTTGTACAGGATGATGGGTTTATGGCCATTGGGGTCCAGGCCATAAACTCTGGCACCAGCTGCTTGAGGCAGTACAGACTTGGCAGTGTGGGGCACTCTGTTGAAGCAGGAGGTTCTGTTCTGAAGGCTGAAATTGATTTGTAACAAATGGCAAGCAGGCATGGGCCGTGTCGCAGCCATAAATGGCAGCCCCAGAGCTTAGATTAACCCACATCCCTCCACCATTGTGAGACGGTCTACACATTCACAGTCCATTAAAGTCAGCTGTTCCACAGGTTGGCCAGCCTTACAGACCTGATATACATATTTACATCCCTGTGCCAGGCACACAATCAGAGTCAGTGTGGATAAAAGCACTAAATACACGACTGGATCATTGATTTTGAAATATAAAAAACCCATAACAGGTCGATAACCTTTCAGAGGGTTTTACAGAGATAAATATTTTTTCGGTATTAAATTCATTATTTCATCTGAAAATGTCCAAAAAGCTCTGCAAGTGTTTGATCTTTATAGCATCACTTAGCGATGGCTTTGTACAACGCAAGAGCCAAAAAGCGAATGATTAAACACTCCCTAATGCGCCGGCGTGATTTAATCAACTAAAGGTGCACTCTGATTAATCCATACATTATGATTAATGACGTAAAAGATCCTTTTCATTAATCAAACACAAGGGTCTCCGTTATATTTTATTAACAAATCGGAGCTATAAAACATTATAAGCACTCTATAACCTGCCAAGAGTCAAAACTCATTACCAAAGACTTCTGACCTTTCGAAAGAGAATAATAGAAGTATTATTTTATTTTTTTAAATTTAGATTCTAATGTAAGTTTTGTCTAAAAGATGATAATTTATTATTTTTTGTTTTACTCTATACTGAGGTGTATTTTCCCATAATCCCATGATGAAGTAGTATAATAAGTAGTAGCTGACAATTTTTACCCTACAGTGATGACTAATTTACCATAGATGCCCTATAGATGGTAATATTTTACAATAATTAGAAATTGACCAAAAAGCTAATATTAAACAGTCCCAAATTGTTCAATCGTGAGTAGTTTACCTTATTTGCCCTAATTTATATCAATATTTACCATATCTAACCTTCAGAAGATGCCATATTCTATAGACCTATAAGTAGTGTACCACACTGGTGTCATTTTTACCCTTTAGTAAGCGAAAGGTTACCATATTTACCCTACAGAGACCTAGGGAATCATTTCCGATCCATAGACCGTAGACGTTTACCTTATTTACCTCGTAGTGAGAAGTGGCTTATCATAAATACTTCTCTTGTGAATAATAGTGAGTAAAATCTTAACAGTATCCCTATAGAGAGTTGTACTTTACCTTATTTGCCCTATAGTGTGCAGTAGTTTACCGTATTTGCCCTGCTGTACTAGTAGTTTACCAAATGTACACTATATACAGTAAAGGTGCACCATATTTACCCTATAGTGAGTAAAATCTTAACAGTATCCCTATAGAGAGTTGTACTTTACTCTATTTGCCCTACAGTGTGCAGAACATAGTTTAACATATTTGTTGTGATGGTAGTTTACTAAAGGTACCCTATAGACAGTAGTACCCCTATAGAGAGGTAGTTTATTATATATTTGCATTGTAGTGTATATCTGTTGGCCGTATTCTCCCTATAGTTGGAATACTTTCCTAGTGACAGACAGTAGTAGTGTACCGTATTTACACTGTAGTGAGTAGTAATGTGCCATTTTCAGTCTATAGTGAGATATAAAAATAGAAAAGGGTGCTACTCTCTACGGAGGAAATAAAGCAAACTACCCTAGGTCTCTGTAGGGTAAATATGGTAACCTACTACTTACTAATGAGAGGCGACCACTCGCTATAAAGTGAATGAGGTATTTATTGCTATTTATAGCGCATTTTAGGTTTATATGGCAGCCTAAGTCTCTATAGCTGTGTTTGTTTAACTAATTTTGTGACTTCCGATTAGGGAAAGTTGCACCAATTTAAGGGCATTACGGCAACTATTTAAGCAAGGTGTTCGAACAGCCTGAAGGAGCTACCCTTTCATTTTCAGTACATCTATCACCGTAACCGTTAATGACTTTACTGTAGATAGCAGTTAGCCTATGCTAATTGATATGTTAGCAATCATAAGAGCATATTGCAGGTATATATTGTGTATATATAGTCTAGTATAGTATAGTATATAGTATTGCTAGTTTATCATATTTTGCCAATAATAAGGGTAGTTTTTCATATTTTCATATCCTGCTGTAGTAGTAGTTCACTATGTTTACCTTATACTTATTAATATAGAGAGCGGTCGAATTCTATATTCACCTTACAAATGGTCGTAATATACCATGTAATTGTATTCTAGTAGCAGAACACGAAATTAACTGTTTCCTGTATAAACCACAGCATAGTAGTTTACTCTTTTCATCTTATACAGTAGGTTGTAACTGGATCAGTAGTTATTCACCCTATGCTGGGTTGTTGATCAGAGGACCGGGGTTCAATACCAAGCTGCAACTGTTGGGCCCTTGAGTAAAATCCCTAGTCCTCACTGCTCCAGGGATGCTGTATCATCTTCTTTGTTTTCATCTGCTATATTTACCCTTTGTCTGTGTTGCTTTCCATATTTCACCTGCTAGTAGTACATGGAAAACCATAAACACACCTGTACCATTATGCACAGAGTTCATTCATTCAGTCACATTTGGCATAAATGAAAAGTAAAACTGCTCCCGTTTTTTAATTTCATATTTAGTATACAAAATCAAACCAAAGCCTGCGGATTTGATTACTGGTTTCTTGTTGACATGCTTCCAAGTATTATGGAGAAAGCGAGGGAGAGATAGAGAGTGTAGAGTCAATGATGAAATGAGTGAAAGGGGGACAGATGTTGGAAATATGTGCTGGAGCCAGATATTAAAGAGGTATTTTGGACAGGAGAGGCGAGAGTGGCATCCGACTGCGTAATTGACAGGCAAGTAAATGATAGGCTGAGGCTTCCAGTGCCAGTTAACCAGGCCTGCAACAGCAGCAGGGGAAATGACCTGCGTTTTGGGGATGAATACATCAACATGTCAGATAAGAGACTCCACCGGTACCTGCAATATGCTCTTATGATTGCTAACATATCAATTAGCATAGGCCAACTGCTATCTAAAGTCATTAACGGTTACGGTGATAGATGTACTGAAAATGAAAGGGTAGCTCCTCCTTTCCCTAATCGGAAGTCACAAAATTAGTTAAACAAACACATCTATAGAGACCTAGGCTGCCATGTAAACCTAAAATGAGCTATAAATAGCAATAAATACCTCATTCACTTTATTACGAGTGGTCGTCTGCTATTTTCACTCTCTTTAGTAAGTAGTAGGTTACCATATTTACCCTACAGAGACCTAAGGTACCATTTTCACCCCATAGACTGTGATAGTTTGCTTTATTTCCTCTGTAGAGAGTAGCAGCCTTTTCTATTTACTTCTACTGAGAATAGTAGTACTGTACAATGAGTAATATATAACAGCAACACTATAGTGTGTCTTAGTTTACTGTATTCGCCCTGTAGTACCAAAGGTTTACCGGATGTCCCCTATAGACAGGAGTGATGAATGTCTTAGCAGTAAACTTATAAAGAGTTGTAGCATCATTCCGTATGATTTGTCCTACAATCCTAGAATCTTAAGATCCAGTGACGTATACATTCATTCATTCATCTTCTACCGCTTATCCGAACTACCTCGGGTCACGGGGAGCCTGTGCCTATCTCAGGTGTCATCGGGCATCAAGGCAGGATACACCCTGGATGGAGTGCCAACCCATCGCAGGGCACACACACACACACACACTCTCATTCACTCACTATGGACAATTTTCCAGAGATGCCAATCAACCTACCATGCATGTCTTTGGACTGGGGGAGGAAACCGGAGTCCCCGGAGGAAACCCCCAAGGCACGGGGAGAACATGCAAACTCCACACACACAAGGTGGAGGCGGGAATCGAACCCTGACCCTGGAGGTGTGAGGCGAACGTGCTAACCACTAAGCCACCGTGCCCCCGTGACATATACAGAGTATTGTTATTGTTATTATTGGTAGGTCGGCCATTTTGAAAGGTATGTTAACATGCCTTATCTTCGAAACACAGCATCTGAGTATCATTCAGGAATTCTGTAAGTGTTATTTTCTTCTGTCTCTAATATGAGGGGCAATGGTGGCTCAAGCAATTCGGTTGTTGATCAGAGGATCGAGGTTTAAGCCCCAGCTCTGCCAAGTGACCAGTGTTGGGCCCTTGAGCAAGGCTCTTAACCCTCATTCTGTATTATTATTGAGTGAATAATCCAGATCGGGCTGATTGACAGCGTAAGCAGAACGTACGGTAGTTTTGTTGTTTTTTCAATCGCAGGTCTGTCGCTAGAAGATGTTTATCGTATCTCCTGAGCCAAAGATTTAACGTTAAAAGAATGAAAGCTGTTCATTCAGCTTGTCTGAGCAGAGAACACGGCGTCTGTTCAACAAGCAGCAAAACGTTTCTCCTTCCTCCAGTCGGATTTTAACGTGACTCGACCCTAACAGCGTGGTCACTCTCGCTAGAGACGAGCGGCAGCTTTTTTTTAACCTAGCGCCGTTTCGCAGCTCGAGTGTCTGTCAGCTTGTTTCTCCTAATGGGTATCATGGAGCTCCGGAGTTATGTGAAGACGACTACAGGCAAGCGTGCCGAAGTCCCTAAATGAACCAAAAAAGATCTTGAGAGGAACGGGTGTCCCTTTGTAACAGCAGGGCCATGTGTGAATCACCGATGCTTGTCAGTAGAGCTGGCACTCTTGTCAAGGCGGCTGGAGATGCAGTTATACTTGCAGAACAAGAGGACCGGGCGCAGCGGGGAAACCGAGCCGTCCGACTACAGATGGATGTTCAGGCGCTGCAAATAACCCTGCTGAAAAAGTGCTTTTAAAGCAAGTGCAGACTACAAAGTTGTTTACTGCTCGGGGAAATTTCGGGAATATTAGAATTCGAAAAGTTACTTAAGGTAGAAAAAGGCGTTGTTTTTTTTTTTACATTTATTTATTTATTTTTTTTACATGAAATTTTAATACGTGAAAAATGTTTTTTACATCCATACATGTAGACTAGACGATTTTTTTTTTCCCCACATGAATTTTTTATATGATTTATTTACTTTCATATATCTCCTCATATGATTTTTACCCAAATAAAAAATTTTTTTCCACATAATTTTTAAACGTATTTTCACGATTCCTTTCTTTTCCATGTGCTAAATTTTTTTTTTACTTCATACACTATATTTTGTCTTAGTAATTCTTTCCCATTCATTTGTTTTTCATACAATTAAATTTTTCACATGATTTTTTTTTTCATGGTTTGATTATTATATTCAAATTATTTACTTTTCATAATATTTTTTTCAAATTTTTTTTTAAATCTCTCATTTTTTTTTACATATGTTTTTTTTTTGGTAAAAAATGCTAGATAAATTGTCTATTTTCACATGACTTCTACTCAGATGTTTGTTTTTCCAATTTTTTGTGCTTGTGGTTTAACTTTTTGGATGCGATTACCTGACACGAATGTGACCATATGTTTCTTTCATGCAGAATTTCAGCTCATAACACGCTTAGATCCACATGATCACGTATTAGTCACATCACTGCTTCATATGCTTGAGACCCGAGTGCTCAGAATTTCTTCCCTTGACCACCTTCAGCTCTTAACGCTTCTTCGGACTTCTCTGATTTTCAAAACCTGGCCACTTTCTTATGCGCTACGTTCCGGTGTCGTTGGCAATGGTCTCGTGTGACAGATGTGATCTCCTTATATTATGATAAATTAAAGCTCAGCTGTGGCCAAGAGATTTAATTAAGATTCAGCGTTCACCTTCTGCAAAGGTAGGTTTGTTACTTCATTCAAATTAAAAAGGGAGGCAGGGGGAATGCTTGCACTGCTGCTTTTCTCCATTCAAATCTCCTCTGCTTGACCTCCACACAACAGCATCTTAATAACGCAGCACACACTTCGGTGAGAGAGAGAGAGACATGGGGGGGGGCACAGAGTGAATGAGAGAGGCGGAGAGAGAGAGGGAGCGAGGCGGAGACGGAGACGCAGTGAGAGAAACACTGAGAGAGGGGGAGACAGATGCAGTGAGAAAGGGGGAGACAGAACGAGAGAGACAGTGAGAGAGTAGAGGGGGAGACAGAACGAGAGAGACAGTGAAAGAGGGGGAGACGGAAGGAGAGAGACTGAGAGGGGGGAGACGGAAGGAGAGACAGTGAGAGAGGGGGAGACGGAAGGAGAGACAGTGAGAGAGGGGGAGACGGAAGGAGAGAGACAGTGAGAGAGGGGGAGACGGAAGGAGAGAGACAGTGAGAGGGGGGAGACGGAAGGAGAGACAGTGAGAGGGAGGAGACGGAAGGAGAGAGACAGTGAGAGGGGGGGAGACGGAACGAGAGAGACAGTGAGAGGGGGCAGACGGAATGAGAGAGACAGTGAGAGAGGGGGAGACGGAGACGAAACGAGAGAGATGGTGGGGGGGGGACGGAGACTGAACGAGAGAGACGGTGAGAGAGGGGGGGACGGAAACTGAACGAGAGAGACAGTGAGAGAGGAGGAGATGGAGACAAAACGAGAGAGACAGTGAGAGAGGGGGAGATGGAGACAGAACGAGAGAGACAGTGAGAGAGGAAGAGACTGAACGAGAGAGACGGTGAGAGACTGGGAGACGGAGACTGAATGAGAGAGACAGTGAGAGAGGGCGAGATGGAGACAGAACGAGAGAGACGGTGAGAGAGGAGGAGATGGAGACAGAACGAGAGAGACAGTGAGAGACTGGGAGACGGAGACTGAATGAGAGAGACAAGTTCCTGTCAGACCTCCATTAAAGCTGAGTAAATAAACACCTTCCAGTTCATATGTAAATATAGACAAAAATGGGGGTAATTAGAAAGTAAAAGCGGATTGCAGAGAGGGAGAAAGGTGGAGATGAGAGACTGATCTTTTTATATGTTATTTCTCTGTTCATCCGTTTCCTGTAGCGTATATCCTACGTGGGACACA